>NC_061510.1:357630941-357663280 GCF_022539505.1 Lolium rigidum | reverse complement strand
TCTAACAATATGCATGCTCCAACCATTAAGGTGGTAGATCTCTCTTACTTCAGACAAGACGGACATGCATAGCAACTTACATGATATTCAACAAAGGATAGTTGATGGCGTCCCCAGAAGCATGGTTATCGCACAACAAGCAACTTAATAAGAGATAAAGTGCATAAGTACATATTCAATACCACAATAGTTTTTAAGCTATTTGTCCCATGAGCTATATATTGCAAAGGTGCATGATGGAATTTTAAAGGTAGCACTCAAGCAATTTACTTTGGAATGGCGGATAAATACCATGTAGTAGGTAGATATGGTGGACACAAATGGTATAGTGGTTGGCTCAAGTATTTTGGATGCATGAGAAGTATTCCCTCTCGATACAAGGTTTAGGCTAGCAAGGTTATTTGAAACAAACACAAGGATGAACGGTGCAGCAAAACTCACATAAAAGACATATTGTAAACATTATAAGACTCTACACCGTCTTCCTTGTTGTTCAAAACTCAATACTAGATGTTATCTAGACTCTAGAGAAACCAAATATGCAAACCAAATTAGCAAGCTCTAAGTATTTCTTCATTAATGGGTGCAAAGTATATGATGCAAGAGCTTAAACATGAGCACAACAATTGCCAAGTATCAAATTATCCAAGACATTTTAGAGTTACTACATGTATCATTTTCCAATTCCAACCATATAACAATTTAACGAAGATGAAACTTCGCCATGAATACTATGAGTAGAGCCTAAGGACATATTTGTCCATATGCTACAGCGGAGCGTGTCTCTCTCCCATAAAGTGAATGCTAGGATCCATTTTATTCAAACAAAACAAAAAACAAAAACAAACCGACGCTCCAAGCAAAGTACATAAGATGTGACGGAATAAAAATATAGTTTCCGGGGAGGAACCTGATAATGTTGTCGATGAAGAAGGGGATGCCTTGGGCATCCCCAAGCTTAGACGCTTGAGTCTTCTTATAATATGCAGGGGTGAACCACCGGGGCATCCCCAAGCTTAGAGCTTTCACTCTCCTTGATCATATTGCATCATACTCCTCTCTTGATCCTTGAAAACTTCCTCCACACCAAACTCGAAACAACTCATTAGAGGGTTAGTGCATAATAAAAATTAACATGTTCAGAGGTGACACAATCATTCTTAACACTTCTGGACATTGCATAAAGCTACTGGACATTAATGGATCAAAGAAATTCATCCAACATAGCGAAAGAGGCAATGCGAAATAAAAGACAGAATCTGTCAAAACGGAACAGTCCGTAAAGATGGATTTTATTAGGCCACCAGACTTGCTCAAATGAAAATGCTCAAATTGAATGAAAGTTGCGTACATATCTGAGGATCATGCACGTAAATTGGCTTAATTTTCTGAGCTACCTACAGGGAGGTAGACCCAGATTCGTGACAGACAAAGAAATCTGGAACTGCGCAGTAATCCAAATCTAGTACTTACTTTACTATCAAAGACTTTACTTGGCACAACAAAACTCAAAACTAAGATAAGGAGAGGTTGCTACAGTAGTAAACAACTTCCAAGACACAAATATAAAACAAAAATACTGGAGTAAAAACATGGGTTGTCTCCCATAAGCGCTTTTCTTTAACGCCTTTCGGCTAGGCGCGAAAGTGTAACTCAAGTAACATCAAGAGACGAAGCATCAACATCATAATTTGTTCTAATAATAGAATCATAAGGTAACTTCATTCTCTTTCTAGGGAAGTGTTCCATACCTTTCTTGAGAGGAAATTGATATTTAATATTACCTTCCTTCATATCAATAGTGGCACCAACGGTTCGAAGAAAAGGTCTTCCCAATATAATGGGGAAAGATGCATTGCATTCAATATCCAAGACAACAAAATCAACGGGGACAAGGTTATTGTTAACCATAATATGAACATTATCAACTTTCCCCAAAGGTTTCTTTTTAGCATTATCGGCGAGATTAACATCCGGATAACGGTTTTTCAATGGTGGCAAGTCAAGCATATCATAGACTTTTTTAGGCATAACGAAATACTTGCACCAAGATCACATAAAGCATTACAATCAAAATCTTTGACTCTCATTTTAATGATGGGCTCCCAACCATCCTCTAGCTTTCTAGGAATAGAAGTTTCAAGTTTTAGTTTCTCTTCTCTAGCTTTTATGAGAGCATTTGTAATATGTTTTGTGAAAGCCAAGTTTATAGCGCTAGCATTGGGACTTTTAGCAAGTTTTTGTAAGAACTTTATAACTTCAGAGATGTGGCAATCATCAAAATATAAATCATTACAATCTAAAGCAATGGGATTATCATCCCCAAGGTTGGAAAAAATTTCAGCAGTTTTATCACAAGCAGTTTCAGCAGTTTTAGCAGTTTCGGGTAATTTTGCGCGCTTTGCACTAGGAGTAGAAGCATTGCCAACACCAATTATTTTACCATTGATAGTAGGAGGTGCAGAAACATGTGAATCATTAGCATTGCTAGTGGTGGTAATAGTCCAAACTTTAGCTACATTTTCCTTTTTAGCTAGTTTTTCATTTTCTTCTCTATCCCACCTAGCACGCAGTTCAGCCATTAATCTTATATTCTCATTAATTCTAACTTGGATGGCATTTGCTGTAGTAACAATTTTATTTTCAATATCCCTATTAGGCATAACTTTCGATTTCAAAAGATCAACATCGGAAGCAAGACTATCAACTCTAGAAACAAGAATATCAATTTTATTGAGCTTTTCCTCAACAGATTTGTTAAAGGCAGTTTGTGTACTAATAAATTCTTTAAGCATGGCTTCAAGTCCAGGGGGTGTATTCCTATTATTGCTGTAAGAATTCCCATAAGAATTAGCATAATCGTTACCATTATTATAAGGATATGGCCTATAGTTATTACTAGAATTGTTCCGATAAGCATTGTTGTTGAAATTATTATTTTTAATGAAGTTCACATCAACATGTTCTTCTTGGGCAACCAATGAAGCTAACGGAACATTATTAGGATCAACATTAGTCCTATCATTCGCAAGCATAGAAAATATGCTTGATGGCGTGTATTTCACACGTTCGTTGGGCAACCCCAAGAGGAAGGTATGATGCGCACAGCAGCAAGTTTCCCTCAGAAAGAAATCAAGGTTTATCGAACCAGGAGGAGCCAAGAAGCACGTTGAAGGTTGATGGCGGCGGGATGTAGTGTGGCGCAACACCAGGGATTCCGGCGCCAACGTGGAACCTGCACAACACAACCAAAGTACTTTGCCCCAACGAAACGAGTGAGGTTGTCAATCTCACCGGCTTGCTGTAACAAAGGATTAACCGAATTGTGTGGAAGATGATTGTTTGCAAGAAAACGAGTAAAAACAAGTATTGCAGCAGATTTGTATTTCAGTATTAAAAGAATGGACCGGGGTCCACAGTTCACTAGAGGTGTCTCTCCCATAAGATAAAAGCATGTTGGGTGAACAAATTACGGTCGGGCAATTGACAAATAGAGAGGGCATAACAATGCACATACATGGCATGATAAGTATAGTGAGATTTAATTGGGCATTACGACAAAGTACATAGACCGCCATCCAACTGCATCTATGCCTAAAAAGTCCACCTTCGGGTTATCATCCGAACCCCTTCCGGTATTAAGTTGCAAAGCAACGGACAATTGCATTAAGTATGGTGCGTAATGTAATCAACAACTACATCCTCGGACATAGCGCCAATGTTTTATCCCTAGTGGCAACGAGCACAACACAACCTTAGAACTTTACGTCACTCGTCCCGGTGTCAATGCGGGCATGAACCCACTATCGAGCATAAATACTCCCTCTTGGAGTTAAAAGCAAAAACTTGGCCGAGCCTCTACTAGTAACGGAGAGCATGCAAGATCATAAACAACACATATGTAATAACTTGATAATTAACATAACATGGTATTCTCTATCCATCGGATCCCGACAAACACAACATAGAGTATTACGAGATAGATGATCTTGATCATGTTAGGCAGCTCACAAGATCCAACAATGAAGCACAATGAGGAGAAGACAACCATCTAGCTACTGCTATGGACCCATAGTCCAGGGGTGAACTACTCACTCATCACTCCGGAGGCGACCATGGCGGTGTAGAGTCCTCCGGGAGATGAATCCCCTCTCCGGCGGGGTGCCGGAGGAGATCTCGAGAATCCCCCGAGATGGGATCGGCGGCGGCGGCGTCTCGGTGAGGTTTTCCGTATCGTGGTTTTTCGCATCGGGGGTTTCGCGACGGAGGCTTTAAGTAGGCGGAAGGGCGAGTCGGGGGCCGACGAGGGGCCCACACCACGGGGCGGCGCGGGCCCCCTTGGCCGCGCCGCCATGTGGTTTGGCCACCTCGTGGCCCCACTTCGTATGCTCTTCGGTCTTCCGGAAGGTTCGTGGCGAAATAGGCCCCTGGGTCTTCGTTTCGTCCAATTCCGAGAATATTTCATTACTAGGATTTACTGAAACCAAAAACGACGAAAACGAGAAGCGGCACTTCGGCATCTTGTTAATAGGTTAGTTCCGGAAAATGCACGAATATGACATAAAGTGTGCATAAAACATGTAGGTATCATCAATAATATGGCATAGAACATAAGAAATTATCGATACGTCGGAGACGTATCAAGCATCCCCAGAGCTTAGTTACTGCTCGTCCCGAGCGGGTAAAACGATAACAAAGATAATTTACGAAGTGATATGCCATCATAACCTTGATCATACTATTTGTAAACATATGTAATGAATGCAGCGATCAAAACAATGGTAATGACATGAGTAAACAAGTGAATCATAAAGCAAAGACTTTTCATGAATAGTACTTCAAGACAAGCATCAATAAGTCTTGCATAAGAGTTAACTCATAAAGCAATAAATCAAAGTAAAGGTATTGAAGCAACACAAAGGAAGATTAAGTTTCAGCGGTTGCTTTCAACTTGTAACATGTATATCTCATGGATAATTGTCAACATAGAGTAATATAACAAGTACAATATGCAAGTATGTAGGAATCAATACACAGTTCATACAAGTGTTTGCTTCTTGAGGTGGAGAGAGATAGGTGAACTAACTCAACATAAAAGTAAAAAGAATGGTCCTTCAAAGAGGAAAGCATCGATTGCTATATTTGTGCTAGAGCTTTTATTTTGAAAACATGAAACAATTTTGTCAACGGTAGTAATAAAGCATATGAGTTATGAAAATTATATCTTACAAGTTGCAAGCCTCATGCATAGTATACTAATAGTGCCCGCATCTTGTCCTAATTAGCTTGGACTACCGGATTTTTGCAATGCACATGTTTTAACCAAGTGTCACAATGGGGTACCCCCATGCCGCCTGTACAAAGGTCTAAGGAGAAAGCTCGCATTTTGGATTTCTCGCTTTTGATTATTCTCAACTTAGACATCCATACCGGGACAACATGGACAACAGATAATGGACTCCTCTTAAATGCATAAGCATGTGGCAACAATTATTATTCTCATATGAGATTGAGGATATGTGTCCAAAACTGAAACTTCCACCATGATTCATGGCTTTAGTTAGCGGCCCAATGTTCTTCTCTAACAATATGCATGCTCCAACCATTAAGGTGGTAGATCTCTCTTACTTCGGACAAGACGGACATGCATAGCAACTCACATGATATTCAACAAAGGATAGTTGATGGCGTCCCAGAAGCATGGTTATCGCACAACAAGCAACTTAATAAGAGATAAAGTGCATAAGTACATATTCAATACCACAATAGTTTTTAAGCTATTTGTCCCATGAGCTATATATTGCAAAGGTGCATGATGGAATTTTAAAGGTGCACTCAAGCAATTTACTTTGGAATGGCGGATAAATACCATGTAGTAGGTGATATGGTGGACACAAATGGTATAGTGGTTGGCTCAAGTATTTTGGATGCATGAGAAGTATTCCCTCTCGATACAAGGTTTAGGCTAGCAAGGTTATTTGAAACAAACACAAGGATGAACGGTGCAGCAAAACTCACATAAAAGACATATTGTAAACATTATAAGACTCTACACCGTCTTCCTTGTTGTTCAAAACTCAATACTAGATGTTATCTAGACTCTAGAGAAACCAAATATGCAAACCAAATTAGCAAGCTCTAAGTATTTCTTCATTAATGGGTGCAAAGTATATGATGCAAGAGCTTAAACATGAGCACAACAATTGCCAAGTATCAAATTATCCAAGACATTTTAGAGTTACTACATGTATCATTTTCCAATTCCAACCATATAACAATTTAACGAAGATGAAACTTCGCCATGAATACTATGAGTAGAGCCTAAGGACATATTTGTCCATATGCTACAGCGGAGCGTGTCTCTCTCCCATAAAGTGAATGCTAGGATCCATTTTATTCAAACAAAACAAAAAACAAAAACAAACCGACGCTCCAAGCAAAGTACATAAGATGTGACGGAATAAAAATATAGTTTCGGGGAGGAACCCGATAATGTTGTCGATGAAGAAGGGGATGCCTTGGGCATCCCCAAGCTTAGACGCTTGAGTCTTCTTATAATATGCAGGGGGTGAACCACCGGGCCATCCCAAAGCTTAGAGCTTTCACTCTCCTTGATCATATTGCATCATACTCCTCTCTTGATCCTTGAAAACTTCCTCCACACCAAACTCGAAACAACTCATTAGAGGGTTAGTGCATAATAAAAATTAACATGTTCAGAGGTGACACAATCATTCTTAACACTTCTGGACATTGCATAAAGCTACTTGGACATTAATGAATCAAAGAAATTCATCCAACATAGCGAAAGAGGCAATGCGAAATAAAAGGCAGAATCTGTCAAAAACAGAACAGTCCGTAAAGATGGATTTTATTAGGCCACCAGACTTGCTCAAATGAAAATGCTCAAATTTAATGAAAGTTGCGTACATATCTGAGGATCATGCACGTAAATTGGCTTAATTTTCTGAGCTACCTACAGGGAGGTAGACCCAGATTCGTGACAGACAAAGAAATCTGGAACTGCGCAATAATCCAAATCTAGTACTTACTTTACTATCAAAGACTTTACTTGGCACAACAAAACTCAAAACTAAGATAAGGAGAGGTTGCTACAGTAGTAAACAACTTCCAAGACACAAATATAAAACAAAAATACTGGAGTAAAAACATGGGTTGTCTCCCATAAGCGCTTTTCTTTAACGCCTTTCGGCTAGGCGCAGAAAGTGTAACTCAAGTAACATCAAGAGACGAAGCATCAACATCATAATTTGTTCTAATAATAGAATCATAAGGTAACTTCATTCTCTTTCTAGGGAAGTGTTCCATACCTTTCTTGAGAGGAAATTGATATTTAATATTACCTTCCTTCATATCAATAGTGGCACCAACGGTTCGAAGAAAAGGTCTTCCCAATATAATGGGGCAAGATGCATTGCATTCAATATCCAAGACAACAAAATCAACGGGGACAAGGTTATTGTTAACCATAATATGAACATTATCAACTTTCCCCAAAGGTTTCTTTTTAGCATTATCGGCGAGATTAACATCCAGATAACAGTTTTTCAATGGTGGCAAGTCAAGCATATCATAGACTTTTTAGGCATAACAGAAATACTTGCACCAAGATCACATAAAGCATTACAATCAAAATCTTTGACTCTCATTTTAATGATGGGCTCCCAACCATCCTCTAGCTTTCTAGGAATAGAAGTTTCAAGTTTTAGTTTCTCTTCTCTAGCTTTTATGAGAGCATTTGTAATATGTTTTGTGAAAGCCAAGTTTATAGCGCTAGCATTGGGACTTTTAGCAAGTTTTTGTAAGAACTTTATAACTTCAGAGATGTGGCAATCATCAAAATCTAAATCATTACAATCTAAAGCAATGGGATTATCATCCCCAAGGTTGGAAAAAATTTCAGCGGTTTATCACGAGCGGTTTCAGCGGTTTTAGCGGTTTCGAGGTAATTTTGCGCGCTTTGCACTAGGAGTAGAAGCATTGCCAACACCAATTATTTTACCATTGATAGTAGGAGGTGCAGCAACATGTGAATCATTAGCATTGCTAGTGGTGGTAATAGTCCAAACTTTAGCTACATTTTCCTTTTTAGCTAGTTTTTCATTTTCTTCTCTATCCCACCTAGCACGCAGTTCAGCCATTAATCTTATATTCTCATTAATTCTAACTTGGATGGCATTTGCTGTAGTAACAATTTTATTTTCAATATCCCTATTAGGCATAACTTTCGATTTCAAAAGATCAACATCGAAGCAAGACTATCAACTCTAGAAACAAGAATATCAATTTTATTGAGCTTTTCCTCAAAGATTTGTTAAAGGCAGTTTGTGTACTAATAAATTCTTTAAGCATGGCTTCAAGTCCAGGGGGTGTATTCCTATTATTGTTGTAAGAATTCCCATAAGAATTAGCATAATCGTTACCACTATTATAAGGATATGGCCTATAGTTATTACTAGAATTGTTCCGATAAGCATTGTTGTTGAAATTATTATTTTTAATGAAGTTCACATCAACATGTTCTTCTTGGGCAACCAATGAAGCTAACGGAACATTATTAGGATCAACATTAGTCCTATCGTTCGCAAGCATAGAAAATATGCTTGATGGCGTGTATTTCACACGTTCGTTGGGCAACCCCAAGAGGAAGGTATGATGCGCACAGCAGCAAGTTTTCCCTCAGAAAGAAACCAAGGTTTATCGAACCAGGAGGAGCCAAGAAGCACGTTGAAGGTTGATGGTGGCGGGATGTAGTGTGGCGCAACACCGGGGATTCGGCGCCAACGTGGAACCTGCACAACACAACCAAAGTACTTTGCCCCAACGAAACGAGTGAGGTTGTCAATCTCACCGAGCTTGTCTGTAACAAAGGATTAACCGAATTGTGTGGAAGATGATTGTTTGCAAGAAAACAGTAAAAACAAGTATTGCAACAGATTTGTATTTCGGTATTAAAAGAATGGACCGGGGTCCACGGTTCACTAGAGGTGTCTCTCCCATAAGATAAAAGCATGTTGGGTGAACAAATTACGGTCGGGCAATTGACAAATAGAGAGGGCATAACAATGCACATACATGGCATGATAAGTATAGTGAGATTTAATTGGGCATTACGACAAAGTACATAGACCGCCATCCAAGCGCATCTATGCCTAAAAGTCCACCTTCGGGTTATCATCCGAACCCCTTCCGGTATTAAGTTGCAAAGCAACGGACAATTGCATTAAGTATGGTGCGTAATGTAATCAACAACTACATCCTCGGACATAGCGCCAATGTTTTATCCCTAGTGGCAACAAGCACAACACAACCTTAGAACTTTACGTCACTTGTCCCGGTGTCAATGCGAGCATGAACCCACTATCGAGCATAAATACTCCCTCTTGGAGTTAAAAGCAAAAACTTGGCCAGAGCCTCTACTAGTAACGGAGAGCATGCAAGATCATAAACAACACATATGTAATAACTTGATAATTAACATAACATGGTATTCTCTATCCATCGGATCCCGACAAACACAACATAGAGTATTACGGATAGATGATCTTGATCATGTTAGGCAGCTCACAAGATCCAACAATGAAGCACAATGAGGAGAAGACAACCATCTAGCTACTGCTATGGACCCATAGTCCGGGGGTGAACTACTCACTCATCACTCCGGAGGCGACCATGGCGGTGTAGAGTCCTCCGGAGATGAATCCCCTCTCCGGCGGGGTGCGGAGGAGATCTCCGAATCCCCGAGATGGGATCGGCGGCGGCGGCGTCTCGGTAAGGTTTTCGTATCGTGGTTTTTCGCATCGGGGGTTTCGCGACGGAGGCTTTAAGTAGGCGGAAGGGCGAGTCGGGGGCGACGAGGGGCCCACACCACAGGGCGGCGCGGGGGCCCCCTTGGCCGCGCCGCCATGTGGTTTGGCCACCTCGTGGCCCCACTTCGTATGCTCTTCGGTCTTCTGGAAGGTTCGTGGCGAAATAGGCCCCTGGGTCTTCGTTTCGTCCAATTCCGAGAATATTTCGTTACTAGGATTTACGAAACCAAAAACAGCAGAAAACGGAAGCGGCACTTCGGCATCTTGTTAATAGGTTAGTTCCAGAAAATGCATGAATATGACATAAAGTGTGCATAAAACATGTAGATATCATCAATAATATGGCATAGAACATAAGAAATTATCGATACGTCGGAGACGTATCACCAACGTGGAACCTGCACAACACAATCAAAGTACTTTGCCCCAACGTAACAGTGAAGTTGTCAATCTCACCGGCTTGCTGTAAACAAAGGATTAAATGTATAGTGTGGAAGATGATGTTTGTTTGCGAAGAACAGTAAAGAACAGTGTTTGCAGTAGATTGTATTTCAGATGTAAAGAATTGGACCGGGGTCCACAGTTCACTAGTGGTGTCTCTCCCATAAGATAAATAGCATGTTGGGTGAACAAATTACAGTTGGGCAATTGACAAATAAAGAAGGCATAACAATGCACATACATATATCATGATGAGTACTATGAGATTTAATCGGGGCATTACGACAAAGTACATAGACCGCTATCCGACATGCATCTATGCCTAAAAAGTCCACCTTCAGAGTTATCATCCGAACCCCTTCCAGTATTAAGTTGCAAACAACGGACAATTGCATTAAGTATGGTGCGTAATGTAATCAACACAAATATCCTTAGACAAAGCATCGATGTTTTATCCCTAGTGGCAACAACACATCCACAACCTTAGAACTTTCCATCACTTGTCCCGCATTCAATGGAGGCATGAACCCACTATCGAGCATAAATACTCCCTCTTGGAGTCACAAGTATCAACTTGGCCAGAGCCTCTACTAGCAACGGAGAGCATGCAAGAACATAAACAACATATATGATAGATTGATAATCAACTTGACATAGTATTCAATATTCATCGGATCCCAACAAACACAACATGTAGGATTACAAATAGATGATCTTGATCATGATAGGCAGCTCACAAGATCTAACATGATAGCACAATGAGGAGAAGACAACCATCTAGCTACTGCTATGGACCCATAGTCCGGGGGTGGACTACTCACACATCGATCCGGAGGCGATCATGGCGATGAAGAGACCTCCGGGAGATGATTCCCCTCTCCGGCGAGGGTG
Organism: Lolium rigidum; assembly: GCF_022539505.1. Classification (NCBI taxonomy): domain Eukaryota; kingdom Viridiplantae; phylum Streptophyta; class Magnoliopsida; order Poales; family Poaceae; genus Lolium; species Lolium rigidum. The sequence continues at coordinate 357,652,118 of NC_061510.1, read as the reverse complement.
CCGGAGGCGATCTCCTGAATCCCCGAGATGGGATTGGCGGCGGCGGCGTCTCTGGAAGGTTTTCCGTATCGTGGCTCTCGGTACTGGGGTATTCGCGACGAAGGCTTTAAGTAGGCGGAAGGGCAGGTCAGGGGGCGTCACGAGGGACCCACACAACAGGGTCGCGCGGCCAGGACCTGGGTCGCGCCGCCCTAGTGTGGCGTCGCCTCGTGGCCCCACTTCGTATCTCCCTTGGTCTTCTGAAAGCTTCGTGGAAAAATAGGCCCCTGGGCGTTGATTTCGTCCAATTCCGAGAATATTTCCTTACTAGGATTTCTGAAACCAAAAACAGCAGAAAACAGACAAGCGGCTCTTCGGCATCTCGTCAATAGGTTAGTGCCGTAAAATGCATAATAATGACATATAATGTGTATAAAACATGTGAGTATCATCATAAAAGTAGCATGGAACATAAGAAATTATAGATACGTTTGAGACGTATCAATCATCCCCAAGCTTAGTTCCTACTCGCCCTCGAGTAGGTAAACGATAACAAGGATGATTTACGAAGTGACATGCTATCATAATCTTGATCAATACTATTGTAAAGCATATGAGATGAATGCAGCGATTCGAAGCAATGATGAAGATAATGAGTAAACAAATGAATCATATAGCAAAGACTTTTCATGAATAATACTTTCAAGACAAGCATCAATAAGACTTGCATAAGAGTTACTCATAAAGCAATAAATTCTTAGTAAAGGCATTGAAGCAACACAAAGGAAGATATAAGTTTCAGCGGTTGCTTTCAACTTCAACATATTTATCTCATGGATAATTGTCAACACAAAGTAATATAACAAGTGCAATAAGTAAACATGTAAGAATCAATGTACGCAGTTGATACAAGTGTTTGCTTCTGAGATAGAAAGAAGTAGGCAAACTGACTCAACAATAAAGTAGAAGATTGGCCCTTCGCAGAGGGAAGCATGGATTACTATTTTTGTGCTAGAGCTTTTCATTTTAAAAACAAGAAACAATTTTGTCAACGGTAGTAATAAAGCATATGTGTTATGTATAAGATATCTTATAAGTTGCAAGCCTCATGCATAGTATACCAATAGTGCTCGCACCTTGTCCTAATTAGCTTGGATTAACATGGATTATCATTGCATAGCATATGTTTCAACCAAGTGTCACAAAGGGGTACCTCAATGCCGCCTGTACAAAGGTCTAAGGAGAAAGCTCGCATTGGATTTCTCGCTTTTGATTATTCTCAACTTAGACATCCATACCGGGACAACATAGACAACAGATAATGGACTCCTATTTAATGCATAAGCATTCAACAACAGCTAATATACTCATAAGAGATTGAGGATTAGTTGTCCAAACTAAAACTTCCACCATGAATCATGGCTTTAGTTAGCGGCCCAATGTTCTTCTCTAACAATATGCATACTCAAACCATTTGATCATGAAAATCTCCCTTACTTCATACAAGACGAACATGCATAGCAACTCACATGATATTCAACAAAGGTAAAAGTTGATGGCGTCCCCAGAAACATGGTTACCGCTCAACAAGCAACTTATTAAGAAATAAGACACATAAGTACATATTCTTTACCACAATAGTTTTTAAGGCTACTTTTCCCATGAGCTATATATTGCAAAGACAAAGAATAGAATTTTAAAGGTAGCACTCAAGTAATGTACTTTGGAATGGCAGAGAAATACCATGTAGTAGGTAGGTATGGTGGACACAAATGGCATGGTTTTTGGCTCAAGGATTTGGATGCACGGGAAGAATTCCTCTCAATACAAGGCTAGGCTAGCAAGGTTGTTTGAAGCAAACTCAAGTATAAAAGGTGCAGCAAAGCTCACATATGAACATATTGTAGGTATTATAAGACTTTACATTGTTCCTTGTTGTTCAAACACCTTAACCAGAAAATATCTAGACTCTAGAGAAACCAACCATGCAAACCAAATTTTAACAAGCTCTATGTAGTTATTCATTAATGGGTGCAAAGTACATGATGCAAGAGCTTAAACATGATCTATATGAGCACAACAATTGCCAAGTATCACATTATTCAAGACATTATACCAATTACCACATGCAGCATTTTCTGTTTCCAACCATATAACAATGAATGAAGTAGTTCAACCTTTGCAATGAACATTAAAGATAAAGCTAAGAACACATGTGTTCATACGAAACAACGGAGCATGTCTCTCTCCCAAACAAAGAATGCTAGGATCCGATTTTATTCAAACAAAAACAAAAACAAAAGAAAACATACGCTCCAAGTAAAGCACATAAGATGTGACGGAATAAAAATATAGTTTCACTAGAGGTGACCTGATAAGTTGTCGATGAAGAAGGGATGCCTTGGGCATCCCCAAGCTTAGAAGCTTGGGTCTTCTTAAAATATGCAGGGATGAACCACTGGGGCATCCCCAAGCTTAGACTTTTCACTCTTCTTGATCATATTGTATCATCCTCCTCTCTTGACCCTTGAAAACTTCCTCCACACCAAACTCAAAACAATCTCATTAGAGGGTCGAGTGCATAATTCATATATTCAGAGGTGACATAATCATTCTTAACCCTTCCGGACATTGCACAAAGCTACTGAAAGTTAATAGAACAAAGAAATCCATCAAACATAGCAAAACGAGGCAATGCGAAATAAAAGGCAGAATCTGTTAAAACAGAACGATCCGTAAAGAAGAATTTTTAGAGGCCCCGGACTTACTCAGATGAAAATTCCCAAATTGAATGAAAGTTGCGTACATATCCGAGGATCACGCACGTAAATTGGCAGATTTTTTAAAATTTTCTACAGCAGGGGCGGCTCAATTTCGTGACAGCAAGAAATCTGTTCCTGCGCGATAATCCAAATCTAGTATTGACTTTACTATCAAAGACTTTACTTGGCACAACAATGCAATAAAATAAAGATACGGAGAGGTTGCTACAGTAGTAACAACTTCCAAGACTCAAATATAAAACAAAAGTGCAGAAGTAAAATAATGGGTTGTCTCCCATAAGCGCTTTTCTTTAACGTCTTTCAGCTAGGCGCAAAAAGTGTGAATCAAGTGTTATCGAGAGATGAAGCATCAACAGATGGGTTTGGATTTTTTTTCAACTATGCATTGTATCTTATCTATGTAAGTTTCAGAGGCCCATTTTTCATTATTCTTAGGCTTGCTATTCTCATCAAACAAATTTTCAAGGACAAGCCAACCATAGTTATTTTCTAGAGCTTCATGCATTCCTAGGAGCTTACAAGGTATTGTTGTCTTAATCTCCCCTTCACAATTAACTTTATTAGTGTACTTTAATCTATCTTTTTCCATTTTTTCAAGGGTACTAGCAAAGTTGGTATAAGATCCAAGCATCTTATATTTAATAAAGACTTTTCTAGCCTCTCTTGCTACACCACCAAATTCTTTAAGAAGGGTTTCTAAGACAAAATCTTTCTTTTCTCCTTCTTCCATATCACCGAGTGTAAGAAACATATGTTGAATTATATGATTGAGATTAACAAATTTAGTTTCCAACATGTGTACTAAAGAAGCAACAGCAATTTCATAAGTAGGAGCAAGTTCTACCAAGTGTCTATCTTCAAAATCTTCAGCTGTACTAACATGAGTGAAAAAAATCTTCTATATTATCTTTCCCAATGATAGACCCACGTCCTACCGGTATGTCTTTTAGAGTGTACTTAGGAGGAAACATGATGAAACAAACAAAAGATAAATAAAGTAAATGCAAGTAACTAATTTTTTTTTGTTTTTGATATATAGAACAAGACAGTAAATAAAGTAAAACTAGCAACTAATTTTTTGTGTTTTTGATATAGAGCAAACAAAGCAGTAAATAAAATAAAGTAAAGCAAGACAAAAACAAAGTAAAGAGATTGGATGTGGGAGACTCCCCTTGCAGCGTGTCTTGATCTCCCCGGCAACGGCGCCAGAAAAAGAGCTTGATGGCGTGTAATGCACACGTCCGTTGGGAACCCCAAGAGGAAGGTGTGATGCGGACAGCAGCAAGTTTTCCCTCAGTAAGAAACCAAGGTTATCGAACCAGTAGGAGTCAAGGAGAACGTGAAGGTTGTTGGTGGCGGAGTGTAGTGCGGCGCAACACCAGGGATTTCGGCGCCAACGTGGAACCTGCACAACACAATCAAAGTACTTTGCCCCAACGTAACAGTGAAGTTGTCAATCTCACCGGCTTGCTGTAAACAAATGATTAAATGTATAGTGTGGAAGATGATGTTTGTTTGCGAAGAACAATAAAGAATAGAGTTTGCAGTAGATTGTATTTCAGATGTAAAGAATTGGACCGGGGTCCACAGTTCACTAGTGGTGTCTCTCCCATAAGATAAATAGCATGTTGGGTGAACAAATTACAGTTGGGCAATTGACAAATAAAGAAGGCATAACAATGCACATACATATATCATGATGAGTACTATGAGATTTAATCGAGGCATTACGACAAAGTACATAGACCGCTATCCAGCATGCATCTATGCCTAAAAAGTCCACCTTCGAGGTTATCATCCGAACCCCTTCCGGTATTAAGTTGCAAACAACAAACAATTGCATTAAGTATGGTGCGTAATGTAATCAACACAAATATCCTTAGACAAAGCATCGATGTTTTATCCCTAGTGGCAACGACACATCCACAACCTTAGAACTTTCCGTCACCGTCCTAGATTCAATGGAGGCATGAACCCACTATCGAGCATAAATACTCCCTCTTGGAGTCACAAGTATCAACTTGGCCAGAGCCTCTACTAGCAACGGAGAGCATGCAAGAACATAAACAACATATATGATAGATTGATAATCAACTTGACATAGTATTCAATATTCATCGGATCCCAACAAACACAACATGTAGGATTACAAATAGATGATCTTGATCATGATAGGCAGCTCACAAGATCTAACATGATAGCACAATGAGGAGAAGACAACCATCTAGCTACTGCTATGGACCCATAGTCCCGGGGTGGACTACTCACACATCGATCCGGAGGCGATCATGGCGATGAAGAGACCTCCGGGAGATGATTCCCCTCTCCGGCAGGGTGCCGGAGGCGATCTCTGAATCCCGAGATGGGATTGGCGGCGGCGGCGTCTGCGGAAGGTTTTCCGTATCGTGGCTCTCGGTACTGGGGTATTCGCGACGAAGGCTTTAAGTAGGCGGAAGGGCAGGTCAGGGGGCGTCATGAGGGACCCACACAACAGGGCCGCGCGGCCAGGACCTGGGCCGCGCCGCCCTAGTGTGGCGTCGCCTCGTGGCCCCACTTCGTATCTCCCTCGGTCTTCTGGAAGCTTCGTGGAAAAATAGGCCCACGGGCGTTGATTTCGTCCAATTCCGAGAATATTTCCTTACTAGGATTTCCGAAACCAAAAACAGCAGAAAACAGCAACTGGCTCTTCGGCATCTCGTCAATAGGTTAGTGCCGGAAAATGCATAATAATGACATATAATGTGTATAAAACATGTGAGTATCATCATAAAAGTAGCATGGAACATACGAAATTATAGATACGTTTGGGACGTATCAGGAGTGAGTACATGATGGTTGGTGATGACGTCGATGGCGGTGATGATGAAGAAGCCCTCGAAATCCCTCTATCTGGGGTGGAGAGCAGGATCAATCTGGCCCCGGAAACGAAGATCGTGGTCTCGGTGGCGCTCTGTTTCGCGATACGGCGTGTCCTTCTGGGGGAGTCAGTTTTTAGGGTATATAAGGCACCACGCGAAGCGGGAGGCGAGATGACGATCGAGGGCCGAACGGCCTTGGGTGGCATGGCCAAGAAGTTGGGCTGCGCCACCTGGGATCGTTTCGAGCCTCATGGCTCCCCTCTCGTGATCCAAAGCTCCAGATGCTTCCTTTTGGTGAAAAACTACCTTGGTATTTTTCCCTGATTTTATTTCCTGCGAAAACTTGACAAAAGGGAGACTTTGCTAAAAACAACATCAGATTCAGCAGTTTTTATCCGAATCTGGTGAGATTCCGGAGTAATTTATTGAGCAAAGTTCTTGGAAAAGTAGATACATTTGGGATGTATGAACTCCCCCAAGTTTAGCTCGTTGTTTGTTGTCAAACAACTCAAACGCAATGTAGAAGCGATAAAATACTTTGACAAGAACTTTGCTTTATGCATGCATAAATAATTTAACATGGCAAATATTCGATACGTAGCTTCACAAATGAATGACAAAGTGTTACTAAATATGCACTATGTTCATGTTCCTCTACCTATGCATGGTGTAAGAGAGGTATTATATGGCAACACTATTTGGACAAGATTAATTGGAAGTAGTGAAAAGTAAAGTTCTAGCATCGCATTCGATTGAAGCAAGAACAAGTTTATTGAGACCTTTCGATTCTTTCAATTGTTGACTAGTAATTTCACCATACTTCAATTGCAAAACCAAATAATGGGAGGATGTCGTACCCTTCCAGTCCTTTAACATTCAAACTCTCATAGAGAACTCATATATGAGTAAGAATCTAGTATTTTTGGTTGACCGTGGTGGAATGACAAGGTAGGTGTTTGCTTATTAGCTTTAACACCTCATGAGTGGAAGGGGTGCATCCCTTTTTAGCTTATGATCGAGTGCAAGTCAGTGGGCACCTCTTAGTTTTAGCCCTTTCTGTCTTCAAATATGCTGACTCATTGGGTTCTAAATCTTCTCATTATTTTCTCACTTTTTTCTTTCTTTTTCCAATCTCTCATTTTTTCACTCTTCTAATTTGAGGATGCTCTTTTCTAAAACTTTAACCATGATTAGGCATGGCTTTTGTTAGCGGCCCATTTCTCTTCTCTTACAAGTATCGCAATGAGGTACCTCCATGCTACATGTACAAAGGACCAAAGGAGATAGATATCTCTACTATAGGCCATCCATACCGGGACAACATGAACAACAGACGACAAACATCCTCCTAACTCTCTATCACTTTTTTCTCTGAATCTTTTTCTTTTCTTTTCTTCTATTTTTGATTTTTCTCTTTTTTCTTTTCTCTCTCAAAAATATGGCTCAATGGTGCAGGGCTAAAATGAACAATTGATGGTCAACCAAATATACTATCAACCGACTTATATATGTTTCAACGATGAGTTACGCAATTTAAAGGGTTGGATTGTCATACATACATCAACCTTCATATTTTAAAGACACATAGAAATATAATTCATCATTAAATATGTGCCAAGTCCACAGTAACAAGTATGATGGGTGATACGTCTCCAACGTATCGATAATTTCTTGTGTTCCATGCCACATTATTGATGTTATCTACATGTTTTATGCACACTTTATGTCATATTCGTGCATTTTCTGGAACTAACCTATTAACAAGATGCCGAAGTGCCGGTTCCTATTTTCTCGCTGTTTTTGGTTTCGAAATCCTAGTAACGAAATATTCTCGGAATCGGACGAAATCAACGCCAAAGTTCCTATTTTCATCGGAAGCATCCGGAACACCGGGAAGAATCGGAGGGGAGCCACGGGGGCCCCACACCACACCCCGGCGCGGCCAAGGGGGCGCGCCCCCTAGGGTGTGGCCCCCCTTCGACCTTCCTGCGCCGCCTCTCCGCCTATAAAAAGCCCCTGGATCAGAAAACCCTATCACGATCGACGAAACCCACAGAAACCTTCCAGAGCCGCCGCCATCGCGAAGCCAAGATCTGGGGGACAGGATCTCTGTTCCGGCACCCTGCCGGAGCGGGGAAGTGCCCCGGAAGGCTTCTCCATCGACACCGCTGCCATCTCCACCGCCATCTTCATCACCGCTGCTGCTCCCATGAGGAGGGAGTAGTTCTCCATCGAGGCTCGGGGCTGTACCGGTAGCTATGTGGTTCATCTCTCTCCTATGTGCTTCAATACAATAATCTCATGAGCTGCCTTACATGATTGAGATTCATATGATGATGCTTGTAATCTAGATGTCATTATGCTAGTCAAGTGAGTTTTACTTATGTGATCTCCGGAGACTCCTCGTCCCACGTGTGTAAAGGTGACGAGTGTGTACACCGTGTGGGTCTCTTAGGCTAGATTTCACAGAATACTTATTCACTTGTTGAATGGCATAGTGAGGTGCTTATTTATATCTCTTTATGATTGCAATGTGTTTGTATCACTATTATCTATGTGCTACTCTAGTGATGTGTTATTAAAGTAGTTCTATTCCTCCTGCACGTGTGTAAAGGTGACAGTGTGTGCACCGTGTTAGTACTTGGTTTATTCTATGATCATGATCTCTTGTAGATTATGGAGTTAACTATTGCTATGATAATATTGATGTGATCTATTCCTCCTACATATGCATGAAGGTGACAGTGTGCATGCTATGCTAGTACTTGGTTTAGTCTGTTGATCTATCTTACACTAAAGGTTACTTAAACATGAGCATTATTGTGGAGCTTGTTAACTCCGGCATTGAGGGTTCGTGTAATCCTACGCAATGTGTTCATCATCCAACAAAAGTGTAGAGTATGCATTTATCTATTCTGTTATGTGATCAATGTTGAGAGTGTCCACTAGTGAAAGTGTAATCCCTAGGCCTTGTTCCTAAATACTGCTGAGTTACTACCGCTTGTTTACTACTGTCTGCGTTACTACTCTTGCGTTACTCATCGCTTGTTTACTGTCCTGGGCAGAGCACTTTTCTGCCGTTGCTACTACTTATTCATACCACCTGTATTTCACTATCTCTTCGTCGAACTAGTGCACCTATTAGGTGTGTTGGGGACACAAGAGACTTCTTGCTTTGTGGTTGCAGGGTTGCATGAGAGGGATATCTTTGACCTCTTCCTCCCCGAGTTCGATAAACCTTGGGTATCCACTTAAGGGAAACTTGCTTCGCTGTTCTACAAACCTCTGCTCTTGGAGGCCCAACACTTGTCTACAAGAATAGAAGCTCCCGTAGACATCAAGCACTTTTCAGGCGCCGTTGCTGGGGAGGAAAGGTAAAAGGCTCTCATACTACGGTCTCGGGTAAAGTATTTTTCCGGCGCCGTTGTGTGTGTGCTCGAAGCTATTTCCTTTAGATCCTGCAATTGCATCTTGTTGTTTCTTGTTTACACTAGTTTGGCATAATGGACAACGGTGAGCTTCTTATTCTATTTCCTGATTTAAAACATGGATTGTTTGATGCGAAAATTAAAAAACCTATGAAATCTTCTTTGCATGCTCGGTAGTAATATTAGTATGAACGCTTTGAACACCATTGTTGATAATGATATAGAAAGTTCTAAGCTTGGGGAAGCTGGTTTGCATGATATTTTTAGTCCCCCAAGCATTGAGGAGAAAATTTTCTTTGATGATACTTTGCCTCCTATTCATGATGATTATAATGATAGTGGTCTTTTGGCGTCACCTACTATGGAGATTAAATTTTGTTGTGATTATACTATGCCTCCTACACTTGATGAGAATAAGAATGATAGCTACTTTGTTGAATTTGCTCCCACTACAACTAATAAATTTGATTATGCTTATGTGGGGAGTAATAATTTTATGCATGAGACTCATGATAAGAATGCTTTATGTGATAGTTATATTGTTGAGTTTGCTCATGTTGCTACTGAAAGTTATTATGAGAGAGGAAAATATGGTTGTAGAAATTTTCATGTTACTAAAACACCTCTCTATGTGCTGAAATTTTTGATGCTACACTTGTTTTATCTTCCTATGCTTGTTACTTTGCTCTTCATGAACTTGTTTATTTACAAGATTCCTATGCATAGGAAGCATGTTAGACTTAAATGTGTTTTGAATTTGCCTCTTGATGCTCTCTTTTGCTTCAAATACTATTTCTTGCGAGTGCATCATTAAAACTGCTGAGCCCATCTTAATGGCTCAAAAGAAAGAACTTCTTGGGAGATAACCCATGTGTTATTTTGCTACAGTACTTTGTTTTATATTTGTGTCTTGGAAGTTGTTTACTACTGTAGCAACCTCTCCTTATCTTAGTTTTGTGTTTTGTTGTGCCAAGTAAAGTCTTTTATAGTAAAGTAAGTACTAGATTTGGATTACTGCGTAGAAACAGATTTCTTTGCTGTCACGAATCTGGGTCTAATTCTCTGTAGGTAACTCAGAAAATTATGCCAATTTACGTGAGTGATCCTCAGATATGTACGCAACTTTCATTCAATTTGAGCATTTTCGTTTGAGCAAGTCTGGTGGCCCAATAAAATCCATCTTTACGGACTGTTCTGTTTTGACAGATTCTGCCTTTTATTTCGCATTGCCTCTTTTGCTATGTTGGATGAATTTCTTTGATCCATTAATGTCCAGTAGCTTTATGCAATGTCCGGAAGTGTTAAGAATGATTGTGTCACCTCTGAACATGTTAATTTTTATTGTCCACTAACCCTCTAATGAGTTGTTTCGAGTTTGGTGTGGAGGAAGTTTTCAAGGGTCAAGAGAGGAGGATGATATACTACGATCAAGGAGAGTGAAAGCTCTAAGCTTGGGGATGCCCCGGTGGTTCACCCCTGCATATATCAAGAAGACTCAAGCGTCTAAGCTTGGGGATGCCCAAGGCATCCCCTTCTTCATCGACAAATTATCAGGTTCCTCCCCGAAACTATATTTTTATTCGGCCACATCTTATGTGCTTTTTCTTGGAGCGTCCGTGTGCTTTTGTTTTTGTTTTTGTTTGAATAAAATGGATTACATCATGCTTGTGTGGGAGAGAGACACGCTCCGCTGGTTCATATGAACACATGTGTTCTTAGCTCATAATATTCATGGCGAAGTTTCCTCTTCGTTAAATTGTTATATGGTTGGAATTGGAAAATGATACATGTAGTAATTGCTATAAATGTCTTGGGTAATGTGATACTTGGCAATTGTTGTGCTCATGTTTAAGCTCTTGCATCATATGCTTTGCACCCATTAATGAAGAAATACATAGAGCATGCTAAAATTTGGTTTGCATATTTGGTTTCTCCGAGGTCTAGATAATTTCTAGTTTTGAGTTTGAACAACAAGGAAGACGGTGTAGAGTCTTATAATGCTTTCAATATGTCTTTTATGTGAGTTTTGCTGCACCGGTTCATCCTTGTGTTTGTTTCAAATAACCTTGCTAGCCTAAACCTTGTATCGAGAGGGAATACTTCTCATGCATCCAAAATACTTGAGCCAACCACTATGCCATTTGTGTCCACCATACCTACCTATACTACATGGTATTTTCCCTGCCATTCCAAAGTAAATTGCTTGAGTGCTACCTTTAAAATTCCATCATTCACCTTTGCAATATATAGCTCATGGGACAAATAGCTTAAAAACTATTGTGGTATTGAATATGTAATTATGCACTTTATCTCTTATTAAGTTGCTTGTTGTGCGATAACCATGTTTCTTGGGGAACGCCATCAACTCATTGTTGAATTTCATGTGAGTTGCTATGCATGTTCGTCTTGTCCGAAGTAAGGGCGATCTACACTGAGTTGAATGGTTTGAGCATGCATATTGTGAGAGAAGAACATTGGGCCGCTAACTAAAGCCATGATTCATGGTGGAAGTTTCGAGTTTTGGACAAATATCCTCAAATCTCTAATGAGAAAAGAATTAATTGTTGTCAAATGCTTAAAGCATTAAAAGAGGAGTCCATTATCTGTTGTCTATGTTGTCCCGGTATGGATGTCTAAGTTGAGAATAATCAAAAGCGAGAAATCCAAATGCGAGCTTTCTCCTTAGACCTTTGTACAGGCGGCATAGAGGTACCCCTTTGTGAAACTTCGTTAAAGCATATGTATTGCGGTGATAATCCAGGTAGTCCAAGCTAATTAGGACAAGGTGCGGGCACTATTGGTACACTATGCATGAGGCTTGCAACTTATAAGATATAATTTACATGATGCATATGCTTTATTACTACCGTTGACAAAATTGTTTCATTGTTTTCAAAATCAAAGCTCTAGCACAAATATAGCAATCGATGCTTTTCCTCTATGAGGACCATTCTTTTACTTTCAATGTTGAGTCAGTTCACCTATTTCTCTCCACCTCAAGAAGCAAACACTTGTGTGAACTGTGCATTGATTCCTACATACTTGCTTATTGCACTTATTATATTACTCTATGTTGACAATATCCATGAGATATATATGTTACAAGTTGAAAGCAACCGCTGAAACTTAATCTTCTTTTGTGTTGCTTCAATACCTTTACTTTGAATTATTGCTTTATGAGTTAACTCTTATGCAAGACTTATTGATGCTTGTCTTGAAGTGCTATTCATGAAAAGTCTTTGCTTTATGATTCACTTGTTTACTCATGTCATACACATTGTTTTGATCGCTGCATTCACTACATATGCTTTACAAATAGTATGATCAAGATTATGATGGCATGTCACTCCAGAAATTATCTTTGTTATCGTTTTACCTGCTCGGGACGAGCAGAACTAAGCTTAGGGATGCTGATACGTCTCCAACGTATCGATAATTTCTTGTGTTCCATGCCACATTATTGATGTTATCTACATGTTTTATGCACACTTTATGTCATATTCGTGCATTTTCTGGAACTAACCTATTAACAAGATGCCGAAGTGCCGGTTCTCGTTTTCTGCTGTTTTTGGTTTCGAAATCCTAGTAACGAAATATTCTCGGAATCGGACGAAATCAACGCCAAAGTTCCTATTTTCATCGGAAGCATCCGGAACACCCGGGAAGAATCGGAGGGAGCCACAGGGGCCCCACACCACACCCGGCGCGGCCAAGGGGGGGCCCCCTAGGGTGTGGGCCCCCTTCGACCTTCCTGCGCCGCCTCTCCGCCTATAAAAAGCCCCTGGATCGGAAAACCCTATCACGATCGACGAAACCCACGAAACCTTCCGGAGCCGCCGCCATCGCGAAGCCAAGATCCGGGGGACAGGATCTCTGTTCGGCACCTGCCGGAGCGGGGAAGTGCCCCGGAAGGCTTCTCCATCGACACCGCTGCCATCTCCACCGCCATCTTCATCACCGCTGCTGCTCCCATGAGGAGGGAGTAGTTCTCCATCGAGGCTCGGGGCTGTACCGGTAGCTATGTGGTTCATCTCTCTCCTATGTGCTTCAATACAATAATCTCATGAGCTGCCTTACATGATTGAGATTCATATGATGATGCTTGTAATCTAGATGTCATTATGCTAGTCAAGTGAGTTTTACTTATGTGATCTCCCGGAGACTCCTCGTCCCATGTGTGTAAAGGTGACAGTGTGTACACCGTGTGGGTCTCTTAGGCTAGATTTCACAGAATACTTATTCACTGTTGAATGGCATAGTGAGGTGCTTATTTATATCTCTTTATGATTGCAATGTGTTTGTATCACTATTATCTATGTGCTACTCTAGTGATGTGTTATTAAAGTAGTTCTATTCCTCCTGCACGTGTGTAAAGGTGACAGGTGTGTGCACCGTGTTAGTACTTGGTTTATGCTATGATCATGATCTCTTGTAGATTATGGAGTTAACTATTGCTATGATAATATTGATGTGATCTATTCCTCCTACATATGCATGAAGGTGACGAGTGTGCATGCTATGCTAGTACTTGGTTTAGTCTGTTGATCTATCTTACACTAAAGGTTACTTAAACATGAGCATTATTGTGGAGCTTGTTAACTCCGGCATTGAGGGTTCGTGTAATCCTACGCAATGTGTTTCATCATCCAACAAAAGTGTAGAGTATGCATTTATCTATTCTGTTATGTGATCAATGTTGAGAGTGTCCACTAGTGAAAGTGTAATCCCTAGGCCTTGTTCCTAAATACTGCTGAGTTACTACTGCTTGTTTACTACTGCTGCGTTACTACTACTGCGTTACTACTGCTTGTTTATTGTCCTGGGCAGAGCACTTTTCTGCCGTTGCTACTACTTATTCATACCACCTGTATTTCACTATCTCTTCGCCGAACTAGTGCACCTATTAGGTGTGTTGGGGACACAAGAGACTTCTTGCTTTGTGGTTGCGGGGTTGCATGAGAGGGATATCTTTGACCTCTTCCTCCCTGAGTTCGATAAACCTTGGGTATCCACTTAAGGGAAACTTGCTGCTGTTCTACAAACCTCTGCTCTTGGAGGCCCAACACTGTCTACAAGAATAGAAGCTCCCGTAGACATCAATGGGATGCATAGACTTTACTCAAGACCACTATCTCTCAATCATGAATAAATAGCATTCCTCAATAATATCGATCTCGCTTGCATCATCAATAGAGAGGAGAACACAAAGATAGTAGACATCTAATATCACTTTCCCAAGTATTGATGAAACTATGCACAATTATTTGCTATCGCTAAATTCCACACATGAATATAGCAAAGATGTCATACCTCTTTTATCGATCCTCACATATAGTTTCATCATCGTTGTTCTTCCTCACCCAACTGGAACTGCGCAACAAGCTCACATATAGAAGCAAAAGATTTAAACTTGATTCACTCAAAGCATTTCATTCTTACAGTAGCACCCTTGAAAATGATATAAATAAGGTGTACCATGTGGCTGGGATCCATATAAAATTATAGCAATTCATTCTGGACCAATAGAAAATTCAACTAGCCACTTTAGTGATGAAAAAACAAAATCTGTCAATAAACTCCAGCGGTTGTGCAACCCGTTTTTGCCCCACTTAAACATCCCAGGAATTTTAGCCAATTTTTGTGACAGTAGAGGATGAAAAGTTTCAAATTTCAGCGAAAGTTTCGGCCCAACCAGAGTTACAGGCTAGGATTTAAAATTCAAACAGTCTCTTTTGAAAGCAAAACAAAAATCTTTTTGCGTTTTTTAAGTTTTTGAGTTGTAAATAAAGACAAAGGTACAACAAGAAAACAAAAGAAACAAAAGAAATATTTTTGGTTTTTTAAGGTTTTTGTTTGAAAAGAAAGCAAAACGCAAGAAACTAGAAAACATAAATCTTTTTGGGGTTTTGAGTTTTTTTGTTTGAAAGAAAACAAAATGCAACAACTAAAAAGGAGAACCCTTTTTTGGGTTTTTCAAAAGGTGAACTAAACAAAAACTACAAAGCAACAATACCGAATAGAAACTAGCATGACAATATACAATGGAGAAAGGTGAAGGACACATACTCCCCCAAGCTTAGGGTGAAGCTAGTAGAAGGGGTGGTCAGAGCCGGGCCCCCAACCGTTTGATCCATCATCAAAGAAGGGTCCAGCCTGCCCCCACTGTGAAGAAGCACCTGCATTCCTTGTTTGGAAGAAGATCGTTCCCCAGGCTGGTTGTAGGTTGCGGCAGGTGCCAACCCCCAAGCATCCGGTGCAGGCGGTGCCTACCAATCTTGCTGCGGCGGTGCTTGCCACTCTTGTTGTGGCAGTGCTTGCCATTCTTGTTGCGGTGGCACGGGCATGTACCACTCATGGTGCTGCGGTGCTGGCTCGTACCACTCCGTCTGTGGCTGCACGGGTACTTCCTCCAACTCCTCCTGATGAGGAGGCTCAGGGGCCTCCTCGCATCGTCTTGTGGAGTAGCAGGTGCCAACTCCCACTCATGCTCTTATTCCGCAACGGACCATCTATTTGTGAACCTGTCAAAATAATCAGGACGAGGAAGCACAGTGCAAGCAAAAACACTTTTCTTAATCATAAATTTATTTTTGTAGAAATTTTTCCACCATGGTCCAACAATAATATCCATAGAAATCAACAATGGAGCATCCAACAAGTTAGATTCTACAATTGCAGTACCAATGTTACAAAGTTTTTGTTCTTCTTTAATGTGCTCATAAACCATGGTGGCAATGGCACCTGCAAAGATTGTCTTAGTTTCATTGTGGCAAACATAAGACAATGTTCGAGCAAGAATTACTCCCAAGTTAAATGTAGGAAAAGTTCCAGTTTTAGCACATTTCAACAAATAGACAGTAGGTCCAGTGCAAGCAGTTCCATTATTTCTAGCTAGAAATCCCCTAGCTAGGAATAAAGCAAAATACCTCAGACCTGGGTGCTGAATATGAGAAAGTTTGCTTCTATGGAGGTCATTTGTAGCACCCACACTAATGCTCCTCCAAAATATTCGGAGGTCCTCATCGGAATCACCAAGGATTTCCTCCCAACTCCCAATATTTGGAACATTAATGGCATTACAAAATTCATCAATAGACATAACATATCTCTTATTTTTCATGGTGAACTTAACATCAAACTTGGCGGGGATAGTCTTACCGCTCTTACTTGTTCTTGTCTTGGTGTGTGCAAACCTGAATGTGGCCAAAAACTCCCGAGGTAGTTCGACATATGTCTTGAATGGCCGACTTGCAAATCCTTCCAGCCAAGTATGCTCCAAGAAGAAGGCAGAATCTTCTTCTATATGCATTGCCCTTAGCATCTTGGGGTCTTGCCACCTAGTGGCATGGACATCAAGTGCTTCCACTTGATATAGCATCATGTCCTCAAGATCTTGTTCATCGTCCATATTGAGGGATACTCTTGCATTTCTTCTTGATCTAAAGCTACTAAACAAGCTCTTGCCCTTATCCATGAGGATGAATACCTACAACACTTTAACCAAAATCCACTAAAAAGTTAGAGGTAGCAAGTTATATCAACTCAAAAATATTTATAGAGGCTCTACCAAGCAAGTCTACCAATTGTTTCACCCCAAATCTTGCAAATATTGGAATTTCTCAAGCAAAATATATGACACCAAGAACAGAATCCACCACAAAATATGAAAACTAATTGGATGGGTGGAGGAGTCACATACCTATGAGTAATTCCTCTAAAGGAATTTGCAGATGGTTGCCCAAATTGATAGATCGAAGATGGGGCAGCAATGGAGCAGAGGATTTTTTTTTTGAGAAATACCTGGTTGGGTTTTGAGTCGAGTGGGAGCACCTGGGCCATTGCCCCTCACCTAACTCCCTTTGTGGGGACAAAGAGGGCAGGTGGTGCGGCCAGAAAGTTGATTCACGCCACCCATGCTCTTTTGTCCCATGTTTGGTGTTTTGCCTCGTTCTTTTGCTTGGTGGATCCTCTGTGAAGAAAAAATGACCTGTGTAGTTTTTTGGTAATTTTTGGAGAACGATTTCTATGTATAATTTCCAAAACTAAAAAACTATCAATAGCTGGTGGAAATTAAATAGAGAGATAAAATGCTAAATGGAAAAACTTGAAAGAAACTTAATACTAATGATAAAATAAAGTACTAGGGATCATAATCGTATCATTATTATGTTAAGAATGAGGTTGATCAAGTCTCATTATTACTATGACAAAGATAGAAACAATGATTCATGAAAAATAACAAAGGAAATTTTCAGGGTACCTCATAACGGATTGGAATTGTTCCAAACATTAGTATTTGGTACTTTGGTTTCAGAGGAGGAATGGGTACTTCAAACCTTCCAATTTTCAGAAACTTGGGCTCAATAGCATTAACACTTTTCTTACATAGCTCAATAGAGTTCTTCTTCGGGAAATGAATAGTATGTTCCTTCTCTTTCACATGGAAAGTAACCTTGCTTTCAGTGCAATTTATAGCAGCCCCTGAAGTATTTAGAAAAGGTCTACCAAGAATAATAGATAAATTATCATATTCTGACATTTCTAATATCACAAAGTCCGTAGGGATTTGCACATTAGCAATCATAATAGGAACATCTTCACATATACCAATAGGAATATCAGAGGATTTATCAGCCATTTGAAGTGAAACCTCAGTAGGAACTAATTTACTCAAGTTAAGCTTCTTATAAAGAGAGAATGGCATGACACTTACCCCTGCTCCTAAATCACATAGAGCAGATATAACATATGTATTCTTAATAGTGCAAGGAATAGTGGGAATACCTGGATCTCCACGCTTTTCTGGTAGCTTCCCCTTAAAAGAATAACCAGCAAGCATAGCGGTAATAGCTTCATTAGGTATTTTCCTCTTATTATTAACAATATCTTTCATACACTTTGAATATGGAGTAATTTTAATAGCATCAACAAGAGGAATTTGCAAGTATAAACATTTTATCAAGACAATAAACTTCTCAGAACTTTCATTATCTAGAGTTTTAGTTACCTCTTGGGGATATGGTATAGTTCTATGAACCCATGGATCCCTTTATTTA
The DNA here is from genome assembly GCF_022539505.1 of Lolium rigidum. Taxonomy (NCBI): domain Eukaryota; kingdom Viridiplantae; phylum Streptophyta; class Magnoliopsida; order Poales; family Poaceae; genus Lolium; species Lolium rigidum. Next base: position 357,634,014 of record NC_061510.1, on the reverse strand, counting down.
CCTCTTGGCTGCGGTGGAGCCTTCTTCTTCTTATTTTTATTCTTAGATGATTGAGAATCTTCATTTATTGTTGGCTCAGGTTCTTTATCAGTAGTGTCTTCAGGTGGTTCTTCTTGTGGTTGAGACATTTCCACAATTTCTTCATTATTCTCATCTTTAGTTTCAGCATCAGAAATACATACATCGTTATCTTCATCTTCAGAATTCTCATTCTCGTCATGTTCATTGGGAAATTTCCCTGCAATAGATTTCTTCTTGAGAGATTCTTGTTCTTTTCTTTTAGGGTGTCCGTCAGGATATTCAAGGTCCTGAGTGCTTGATCCTCCTCTAGCATTAACTCCATATACCTGTCTTTTCTCATCAAGAAGCTTCTCATACAATTTATTTTGAAGAGAAATCATTTGCTCAACTTGATTATGCATCATATGATAATGCTTGACAGTCATTTTAAGAGAATCTACACAAGAGCTCAGATTTTTATGAATAATTTCTATATTGCGAGAATTTTACAATATGTCTCTTTTAATATCATAATCAACACCCTCTATTATAAGTAGAATCATTAAGAAAAGCAACTTCAGTAGGGAATGATACCTCTTCATTACCTTTACCAGTGTTTATAGCATGTACTTGAATAGGAAAATATGGTCCATCGGTATTAAATTTATAGACATCTTTGGAGCGTTTCTTCAACTCAGAAGTTTTAGTGCCCTTCTCCTTGAGAGACTTTGAAGCTTCCTTCATATGTTCATTAGACAATTTATGAATACCTCTTCCATATATAATATCCTCATCAATATGCCAATCATCTTGATTTTGTTTGATGGTATTCAGTAACTCCTTAGCTTCTTCCACAGTCCTTTTCCTGAAAATATTACCTGAAACACTGTCTAGATAAGATTTGGATCCTTCAGTTAAGTCATTATAAAATACATCAAGCAATTTATTATCCTTTAAACCATGGGCTGGACACTTCCTCTCGAGGGCAGTAAATCTCCCACAAGCTTGCAGAATATTTTCTTCTTTACCTTGAGTGGAGTGAATAATTTCTTCAACCAAAGCATGTATCTTACTAGCATGAAAATATTTATTATAGAATGAATAGATGCATGCTTCCTTACTAGTGATAGACTTAGGTGCTAAAGAATTAAACCAAGCTTTTTCTTCATCTCCCAAAGAGAAAGGAAATAATTTCAAGAAGTAATAACGTCTTTGGATTTTAGTATTTCCAAATAAATTTGCTAGCTCGGAGAGATTTATTAAATATTCCCAAGGGAGTTCATCCTCTCTACCATAAAATTTAATAGCTTAAGCTCTTTCTAGTTTATCAGGCTCAACATTAAATTCATAGTCTTTATCTTTAATGTAAATCACGGGAGCTTCAGTTTTTCTAGTATTAGAAAAGAAATCCTCTAAGCATGAATTGAAGCTAGCTTCAAATTCATCCAAATCATCTAGCACGGCAATCATAAAAGCTTCAGTAAAGATACTATCCTATTTAAAGTGTGATATTTAGGACTTAAAGATTTATCAGGCTCATCATAAAGTTCATCATATTCAGATTCAGATTCCATAATTTCATCGGAAATTGAGTTGGATAAATCAGAAGTACCTTATTTATCCTTATCAACTTCCAACAAATTTCTTTCATTACTAGTTGATATAATAGATAATGGAGAACTAGTATGAGCAATAACTTTCTTCTTAGTAGCAGGAGTAATAGTAGCTTGAGGCGAAAAATGTGGTCTAGAAGGTAAATATGTACCTTCCCTTGTAGTGGGTGGCATAGTAACCTTCTTAGCATGTTCCTTATTATTTCCCATGATGAGAAACAAATAAGTGCAATAAGTAAATGATAACAAGTTGTCTTACCAATAAAGCTAGGTTCCCCGGCAACGGCGCCAGAAAATATCTTGATATCCACAAGTATAGGGGATCGCTGAAATCTTCGATGGGAAGTATTACCCAAATTTATAGTTTGACTCAAGGGGAACACAAGAATACCAATAAGACTTTAGCAATTGAGACATCGCTCTCAACCACACCTTTATATAAATAAACTCACAAAGCAAATGGTGATTCAAAGCAGTTGATTCAAAGCAGTAAAAGAAAGTAGTAAATAAAAGCAGCAGATTTCCAGTTTTCATTGAAAGTAGTAATGAGAAACTTGCAGTGGCTAAAAGCGTAGGCATGAGGCAACAATGGGGTGGTATGTGGATGATATTGATCATGTAATGTAATCCAACTAACATAGCACTCATCTCTAATCAGTTGTGTGTATGTGTGTGCTCCAAATATAGTTATACGTACTAACTAAGAGAATTTGCATAACATCTATTATCCAGCTTGCCTATTTCACCGAGGCCAACTTGGAACTACAAGCAATTAAGGTCTACCCTTCCGAATAGACTATAACAAAGCATTAAGATCCATGAACACACATAACCCTCGAAATTACTACATCTCATCTCACCTTTGTTTTTTCCCACCTGTCACCCAGGGATTCGCGGGATCAACATAATAACAAGTGATACACCTCGTAGATAAATACCAACCTCATATATATGATAAAGCAATATAAGTTCAGTATTGAAATAAAGTTACTCGGGCCCTAGTAACAAACATTAAACATAGCAAAGGTGTACCAACACTCATACAGGAATATCTTCAAGACGAACACCTAAAATCTCGACATATGCGGCGGATTACATGATCAATCTCATCCAAAACCCATCCACGTCTAAACCTACAGAGAACTACTCACTCATGCTTATGGGGAGTGAGTACATGAATGGTGATGACGTCGGTGGCGGTGATGATGAAGAAGCCCTCGGAATCCCTCTCTTCGAGGTGGAGAGCGGGATCAATCTGGTCGCCGAAACAAAGATCATGGTCTTGGCGGCGCTCTGTTTCGCGATACGTCGTGTCCTTCTCGGGGAGTCAGTTTTTAGGGTATATAAGGCACCACACGAAGGGGGGAGGCGAGACGACGGTCGAGGGCCGAACGGCCTCGGGTGGCGTGGTCAAGAAATTGGGCCGCGCCACCTGGGCTCCTTCGAGCCTCGTGGCTCCC
>NC_061510.1:357573423-357630841 GCF_022539505.1 Lolium rigidum | reverse complement strand
TCTCGTGATCCAAAGCTCCAGATGCTTCCTTTTGGTGAAAAAAATTCCCCGATTTTATTTCCTACGAAAACTTGACAAAAAGGAGACTTTGCTAAAAACAACATCAGATTCAGCAGTTTTTATCCAAATATGGTTATATTCCGGAGTATATCATTGATCAAAGTGCTTGGAAAAGTAGATACATTTGGGTTCAGTGATGGGCCGAGAGTACATTTGGAGGTAATGGCAAGAAGCACATGCCAAGCTCATGAGGAGCTACTTCGCCGACAAGCCGGTGTTTCCCGAGAGGTAGTTCCGACGCCGCTTTCGGATGGGGATTGATTTGTTCAAGCACATTTCCGAGAGTCACTTTGCACGACAAGTTCTTTGAGTAGAGGACGAATTGTGCCGGTGATCTTGGGCATAGCACCTACCGAAAGGTGACGGCCGCTGTGCGCATGATGGCTTATGGCATTCCCGACGATCTTGTGGATGATCACTTGGCAATGAGTGAGAGCCAAAGCATCAAGTGTGTGAAACGGTTTGCGAATGCGGTGGTGGAGGTGTTCGAGCCTGATTACTTGAGAGCGCCCAATGCTCAAGACACAGTTCGACTCTTGGCGATGAACAAGGCACAATGCTTTCTAGGTATGCTCAATTCCATTGACTGCGTGCATTGGAGATGGAAGAACTCTCCAGCAGCTTGGCATGGACAGTTTAGAGGGCGTGGCCGATGAAGAGACATGGATATGGCACTTTTTTGTATGGATGGTTCTTGCAATGATATCAATGTCCTCCAACGGTCTCCTCTGTTTGCCAAGCTTGCTGCTAGAGAGGCACCACTTGTGGAGTACGAACTCAAACCGATGTGTGTAGCCCACATTGGTCATGGGGCATGGGGGGATTTCTTGGGTTCAGCCCACATTGGTTGTGGGAGGAGATTTGGAGCGACTTATTAGGCCTAAGGTGACCGCTTAAGAGTGTCTGAAAGGACGAGATGTCGCCTAGAGGGGGGGGGTGAATAGGCGTTTAAAAACTCTTACGGATTTGGCTTGTAAGAATGCGGAATTAAACTATGTTTATTCTACAAGCACAAACCCTAAATATGCTAGGCTCAACTAAGTGCAACAACAACAACTAGAGCTAAGCAAGATAGGCACAATATATATGAGAAACAAGTGATAGCAAGATATAATAGATATTTCAAGCTCGATGGCTATCACAAGGAAAGTAAGTTCGGGTATAGAGATAACCGAGGCACGCAGAGACGAAGATGTATTCCCGTGTTCCCTTCCTTTGCAAGAAGGTACATCACGTTTGGAGAGGTGGAGGTCCCACGAAGGATTCCCCAACGCCACGAAGGCTCACCTTCTTCTCCGAGCCAAACCCACGAAGGATAATGGCCCTTTCCTTATGGTTAGCTTTTCCTCCACTCCGGAGATGGCAAGCTCCACAACCACTTCACAAGCTCCACGAAGGAGAAGCCCGGGCCTCTTCACAATCTTCCTTGAAGAGATCACCGGAGCACCAACCGCCAAGCCAACTAGGAGGTCTCCCTCCAAGAGTAACAAGCTCATGGTCTCTCACTCGAACTAATCATGGTGGAGAGCTCTACACTATGCAATGATGCAAAACAAGAACACTATGGGTGTTCAAATCCTTCACACTCAAATCCCACCAAAGCAACAAATGCTAGGATGAGATTAGAGAGGAAGAACAAAGAGGAAATCAACAAATGACTCCAAGATCTAGACCAAAGAGTTCCCCTCACTTAGAGGAGAGATGGTTTGGTGGGGATTGTAGATCTAGATCTCCTCTCTTAGATCCCTCAAATGAGCAAGAATCATGGGGGGAATCAAGAGATATGGCAAGTTCTTCAAAGTCAACAATGGAGGAGAGAGAGTGTAAGAAATTATCAAGCCCAAGGTGGAAGAAGTCCTATTTATAGTCTAGGTAGAAATATAACCGTTGGGTGAATTTCAGCTCAACACACTCGAGGAGACCGGTCAACCGGGCCTGGGGCCGGGCCGTCCGGTCCAGGTGCCGGTCTGACCGGGCCACAGGTCGGACCCGACTGGTCCAAACCGGGCCTGTGACCGGGACATGACCGGGACACTTCTATGTCTTACAGTACATGGCCCCGGTTGGCATCAGTCCACGGGCCGGTTTGAACCGGGCCAGCCGGTGGGATGGCCGGTCACGCCGGGCGAGAAACCGGGCCAGCAGGAAAAACATGTTATACGAAAACTGTGATAACTTTTGTGTTCGGACCCCGATTGACAAGAAACCAATTTTTTTGGAAAGATAACGATGAATAGAACCCCAACAAAAACCAAGATATTTTTAGATGTTTTTAGAGAGGGAGTCTCCCACCGTCAAGAAACGGTGAAGACGTCCAAACTCGAAAACGCAATAGAAGATGCATGCGGATTCCGTTTTCGATGAACTTGGGCTTGTTGTAAAGCTAGCAACAAGCTCAAGAACCTCTCACAGAGAAACACCAAGAAGCAATAGGGATATGCAAAGTATGAAAATGATTGAGCTCCCTAAGACGATGTGATCAAGTTACCCAACCGAAAGCCCCTCTTGATAGTGCGGCTATCTATCCTATAATCCGGTCTCCCATCAACCACCTTGAGACTGGGTAAAAGGAAAAGCTATCAAGGCCATACCTTTGCCTTGCGCATCCCGCTTGATCTTGATGATAACTCTTCAAGCTCCACTCAAGCCGGAATGCCTCACTTGATCATTGTTGCTTCGTGAAGACTCACAAATGCTCCCCATACACCATGATGGGGAAGCTCCATTGATGCACATCTTCACATGTCCATTATCACCAAATGGACGGCAAGCTTCAAGCATATGATCCTCTTGAGATTCTCAACTTGAACTTTCCCAACTCAACCTTGATGACGATCACCACTTGACGTCATCCTCTCATGGACTATATGAGATCTAACTTTTGATGCATGCCCATGGAAAGATACCTAACCCACATAGACAACACAAGGGCACATATATGATGGGTTAGTTCATGAAGCATAATTGACAAGGCTTACCCTACCACGTGACTTCACGTGGCACATTATTCATGCTTCATGTGTTGACCAAACTTGAATCTATTCTTCACTCTTTGTATTGGTCAACCTTGTATCTTCTCATGCTCTATCATACTATCTTGAGGTGTATAAAGAATTCTTCATTTTTTTGCATGCTCTAAATCTTAGTCAACCATAACTCAACTTACGAGACTATCATGAAACCGACTTAGAGTCATAACTTGAATTCTTCACTTGGAATCAAACACTCAAGATCTTGATCATTCATTACTTATCAGATAAGCTAGAGCATGGCTAATATTGAGTTCCACATAAGAACTCCATCTTCATTTCTTCTTCTTGATCATATCACATATATATCTTCAAATCGATGATCTTGATGCCAATACTCAAGGTATATCTTTATCTTCATGGCATCCATACTTGAATCCAACACATGGAATACAAGTAGAACCTATGGAATATTCCTTCATATAAACTCAATGAAAACATTAGTCCATAGGGGTTGTCATTAATTACCAAAACCACACATAGGGGCAATATACCCTTACAATGTCTCTAACATATGCCTTATTTTAGGGCACCATCCAAAATAACCGCTTTTTAGGGAACCAAAATGCAAAAACTTAAACTCCAACAGATGCCCTATGTGGTGCCCTAAAATAAGGCAGCCCCAGTTTTGATCATGTATGCCCCATATTTGGAGGGGTCCGTGCCGCTGCCCTATACACGTAAACACGCGCGCGTGCCTCCAACTGCCTAGCTGAAGAATCCCTCTCCTCTCCCTCCGGCGACCCCGACCGCCGCCGGCCTCCACTCGCCCGCGTGCCGCACCCTTTTCACCGGGAAACCTCGCCGGCTTGTGCGCCCCGCCGCTGCCCGCCGAATCGGGCCGCCAAATCGGGGATGGCCATGCCGCCGCCATGACTTGAGGTGCAAGCTGCACCGCCGCCGGCCTTGATTCGGCCTCCCCAGCTACGTGGAGGTCTTCGCTGGACGGATCTCGAACCTCTACCACCCGCGCCGCATCTCTGTGGCTGCCTGGCTTCGAGCTGAGCTACCGCATCCGACCCCGGCTGCTCGCCCCCGGGCCCAACGTTGCCGCCTCCCTGCCTCCCGCCTGGCCCCAGGCCCGCCGCCGCCGCCTCACCTCCTCCGACCCAGTCCCGACCCCGACGCCATCAGCATGCATGCGACCCACGCCGACGCCAACGCCCGACTTCGAGCGACGAGGTGAGTTTTTTCATTTTGTTTTCAATTTATAGAGATTGTAGTAGTAATTTTAGATGTAGATAGTGATTTTGTTTTCATTTAATAATTTAGATGTAGATAGTGACCAGTTGCTCGAATTTGTAGATGGTGTTGTTCGATTACACCACGTCTGACGAGGAGGAGGACATCCAAGAGGAGGAGGAGATTGCCATGCTCATGTTGTTGCACAAGGCGAAGAAGCTGAAGCATGGAAGTTCGGTGATGGCCAAGAGTACATTCGGAGGGAATGGCAAGAAGCACATGCGAAGCTCATGAGGAGCTACTTCGTCGACAAGAGTACTTCCGACTCCGCTTTCGAATGGGGATTGATTTGTTCAAGCACATTGCCAAGAGTGTCACATTGCATGGCAAGTTCTTTGAGCAGACGAGGAATTGTGCCGGTGATCTTGGGCGTAGCACCTACCAAAAGGTAACGGCCGCTTTGCGCACGATGGCTTATGGCATTCCCGCCGATCTTGTGGATGATCACTTGGCAATGAGTGAGAGCCAAAGCATCAAGTGTGTGAAGCGGTTTGCGGTTACGGTGGTGGAGGTGTTCGGGCCTGATTAATTGAGAGCACCCAATGCTCAAGACACGGCTCGACTCTTGGTGATGAACAAGGCATGATGCTTTCCAGGTATGCTCGGTTCCATTGACTGCATGCATTGGAGATGGAAGAACTGTCCAACAACTTGGCATGTACAGTTTAGAGGACACAAGAAGGACATCACCATTATTCTTGATGCCGTGCCGATGAAGAGACACATATATGGCACCTTTTTTTTGGTATGCCTGGTTCTTGCAATGATATCAATGTCCTCCAACGGTCTCCTCTATTTTCCAAGCTTGCCGCTGGAGAGGCGCCACATGTGGAGTACCAACTCAATGGCAAGACATACACCATAGGCTACTACCTTGCTGACGGGATTTATCCCAAGTGTGCTACATTTGTGAAGCCATTGGTTGTGCTATAAGGCAAGAAGGAATCTGATTTCCATAGTGCTCATGCGGTGGTGAGGAAATATGTGGAGAGAGGTTTTGGGATTTTACAAGCCCAATTTGCTATTGTGAGAGGACCGGCGCGGTTTTGGGATCAAGATGTCCTTTGGTACATCATGACTCCATGCATCATCATGCATAACATGGTTATAGAGTTTGAGCGTGGCCACAATGTTTGCTATGGCACCTAGGACTTGATGGGCCATCCGGTGCGGCCGACGCTTGGAGGAGACCGAGCTGCCCGCTTTGTTGATGCCTTCTACAAAATTCGAGATCCTGAAGGACACGACGACCTTCAAAAGGATCTTGTGGAGGAGTGGTGGGCATGGAATGGATGACAAAGGGCTAGGCCATGTACTTGATTCGATGTTGCTATTGTGTTGTTGCGTATACACAATTTGGTAATGTCTGTTGATTTGTGGGATGCTTGAAAAACTATTTGATGAACTATTCATATTATGTTCTAATAATTGAAGTACAATTTAAGTTTCATCTGTTTGAGATCATTTTGGACCATGTACATATTATTTAGTTTGGAGAGAAGTTCAATTTACCCCCCCAAACACGTCTCAAAGTTCAGATTACAACCCTTAACTTTACTTTGGTTCAATCTTCAACCCTGAATTCTATAAACCGTTCGGAATTGAACCTTCTACCCTTTTTGACAAGTTTTGAACCGGTTTTTCTCCCTATATATTGTCCCAACTCATCAACATTCAACATACACGGTACATGTACTTCCTCTTTCTCTCTCCATATCGCATGATCACCTCATGCCTTATCATGATCGTCTTCCTCCCTGGAACGAGGCCATGGCGACCACAGAGGGGTGCCTCCATTGGACAATAACACCTGGCGTCTGCTCTCTACACATCACATGTCGTGCCCAGCCTTCCGCCAACATGGGGCAACCACCACGTAGCGCAGCGAGCCGCGGGGGAGACATTTTTATTCCGGCGGGTGAAGAGTTGAAGATGAAGCATAGATTTGAAGATGAAGAGTTATAGACATAGAATACATGTACGCACTATTTTACTAATACAATACATTATGTGACAAGAAAACCCAGCTTAAGACAATTCAAGGGGTGATTCTGAACCGTTTTTAGAATTCAGGGTTGAAAGTTGAACCAAAGTAAAGTTTAGGGTTGTAAGCTAAACTTTGAGACAAGTTTAGGGGGGTAAATTGGACTTCTCTCTTTAGTTTGACATATGTATGCAAATGTGCAAAAAATGGAGAAGCAGGCGACAACATTGGTGCCCTAAAATAGGGCAGCTGTTGGAGACGATGACGTGCCCTAGAAAAGGGCATCTGGTAAAGAAAAAAAATTAGGTGCCCTATAAGGCAAAAACAGGTGTCCTATACCTGCTTTTTGCTGACCTAAAATAAAGCATCTGTTAGAGATGCTCTAACAGGCCATTGACAATCCCAGTGACACACAAACAAATTTGTTTATTTTGTTCGTTCCACATTTAGGGAAATTTTAGGGTTACCCTCCCTCTACATCTCGCCAACATGTAGGTAGGCTGGCCGTTTTGGTCCATGAGTCATCCAACTAAACCACAAAACCCCTCTTCTCAGCCCTTGTCACGTAATTTACTTGGAAAAAAATCTCGGTCATGCTGGTTATTTTTTTTTGAACAAATCATGCTGGTTAGTAAAGTGGCCATGATCTCCCTAGCTGCTATGGAATGGAGTCCACCCTACATGGTTATTTTTTTAGGTGGAATCCTAATAAAGATGCATTATTATTTTTAAAAACAAAGATGCACATCTTAAGCCCCTATCGAAGGTGCACTTTACAACGAGATACCTGGGATACTTTTTGGCTAGGGCAATCGGTGCGAGACCAATCAAGGCGCCGGCCAAACGGTCACACACGGCGACGTCGAGGGACCAATTTTGAACGGCCGCCCAATTGCAACGTACCCAATCTCCCCCCACCACAAATCCCTCTCACGAGCGCAAACCACGAGACCGCCGAAAACGAAAGCAAAAACAAATCAAAATCAAAATCAGGGGAAGAGTGGGGAGAGAAAAAACATTTCTTTTCTTTCCGTCGATCTTTCCGTTTCTTACCACACCACCACTGCTCCGAGACCGAATATGCTGTCCCCAGCCACGCCGGCCGCGCCCTGATCCCCAATGCCTCCCCTCCACCGCCGCCGCCCCGCCGCCGCCGCCGCCGGATCCGCACGGGCCCTCGATCTGCCGCGCGCCGGCCCGCGCTGACCTCCGGGCCCACAGCCCGCGCCCCCTCCTTGCTCCCTCCCATCCTCCTCTGCCCTTGCCTGCCGCTCCTCCCTCCCCCTCTCGCGGCGGACGGGCTGGGGTTGAGGGGACGGCTAGGGTTTCCGCGACTCGAGCGTCGCCGCCCCTCCGCGGATTCGTGCTCGCCTGCTCTCTCCCGAGACTCTCTGCGCGGAGCCGCCGCCCGCGGTTTCGCTTCTTCGCCTTAGGGATTGGTTCTTGCTCTTGCTGCGGAAGCGCAGCTCCGGCCTCGATTCGCGAGGTTTCCGGGTGAGCGGCGCCGTGCTGCGTCGATCTGCGGGTGGCAGCGCCTCCGCATTGGGTGGCCCCGCAAGCCCCCGAGGGTTTCAAGCTTCGATTCGGCCGATTCGGCCGGCTCCAGGCTCCAAAAGGCGCGGCCTTTAGCTTCCCGGCGGTCCCGGTAAGCATTTCGCTGCACTCTGCCGCTGGGCCAGCTTGATATTGGAGGGAAACATGGCGGAGAACATCGATCTGGTGCTGGAGTTCCTCAAGAAGAACCGGTTCGCCAAGGCCGAGGCCGCGCTCCGCGGGGAGCTCACCGCCAACGGGCCGAGGCTTGCGGCGGAGCCCAAGGGGGACGACGAGCAGGAGGACTCCGAGGTGGGTTCCGCTGCAGGGCCGAGAGGTGCCGCGTCAGTGAGGAGCGCAGATTCGTCGAGGGAGTTCATTGTGAAGGAGATTGATGTCGGAGGCCTGCCTAATGGGTCTGAGGGCAAGAAGGGGGTGGGGATTGGCCTGCCTCTGGAGAGCAACACAGGGGATCTGTACCCGTGGAACTTCAGCATCGCCAACAGCACCGCGGAGCAACTGGCGGAGCTTCTGGTGTCCGAGGAGGTGCCGAGGCATCGCCGTGGTGCGGTGTTACCCGAGAAGAGGGATCGCGGTGTTGGAACCGAGCAGCCCGGTCCGGTGCTGGAGCAGAAGGTCTCTTTTGGGAGAGGGAAGGGGAAGGTTGATGCTGCAGGGAGAAGTGAAGCCAATGAACCGGGCCACTCGAGTGATAAAAATCCGGTTCCGGAAAAGGAGGAGCCCTTGAATGGCTACGCAGTTAAGACGGTGCTTCCGTTTCCTACAGAAATCCCCTCATCTAGCTACCATAGTACGCACCATGATGGAAATGAGAGAAAAGACACGAAGAAGAAGAGCGTCAGTTCTGATGGTTCTGGAAAAGCAGCAACGAGACAGGTAGATCTTGTTGCTGACCGTTGCTTCGATCTGCAGCTCATGGGAAATAGCCAGCGCGAGGAGTTCCCCAGGCTGCCTCCTGTGCGGCTCAAGTCTGAGGATAAGCTTGTTAATATGAACTGGGAGGAAAAGATTGATCATCATGGATCTGGAACCAACGACCCTAGTACTGACCATGTCTTTATGATTGGCTCTTATCTTAATGTTCCCATTGGGCAGGACATTACATCAACAGGTATGTTGCTTACTAGTTTAACAGTGACATGGCAACGTTATCGTCTTATAATTGCAACACAAGCTGAAAGTTAAGACTACCTTACTCTCAAGCAACACCATCATCCTGTTTGATTCTTTACTTGTTCGTCTTGCAACTAATTATCAAGGAAACTTATTCTGTTTCTATCTACATAGCCTACCATTTGTGTAGCTCATGCTTGCCTCAGGGAACTGCAATGTTAAATACTTAGATAACCCAATAATTTGTTTGTTGCGTGATAAATAAAAAATGAATACATGGGCTCGAGTTCAAGTTTTTAAAGGACACTTGTCTTTTAGGGTGTGTTTGGTAATGGAACCAAGTAGAATGTAATGGAACGGTTTCACTCCTAGACCCAGTTTCAGTGTTCCATTACATTACATTCCACTTGGTTCCATTACCAAACACATCCTTAGAGTATGTGCTCTTGTAGATTATTCTGGTGACGTTCTCGCATGTCATTCTAAATTTGCGTTTTCGTATTTTTTGTAAAGGCATATTTAGCAGCCATTTCACATTTGCTTGTACATCTTATGCTAGGTTTTTTAAATTAAGAACTCAGCTGTGTGTGAATTTCATCTTTGATGATACGGATATGCAAATTTGCAATAATGAAATATTGTTTATGGTGTCGCTTACCTGAGCTTTGGCTAATCATTCGGTACTTAAGGTTTGACATATGTGTTAACACATACAGGTGGAAGACGCACAGTCGGCAGTAGTTGGCTATCTGTCAGTCAAGGTATTGCAGAGGATACTCCTGACATGGTTTTTGATTCAATTGGTGATGATTTGCTTGGATATCCAAATGAGTATTGGGACTCTGATGAGTATGATGACGATGATGATGTTGGCTACACCCGACAACCAATTGAGGATGAAACCTGGTTTCTTGCACATGAGATTGACTATCCTAGTGACAATGAGAAGGCAACTGGTCACACTAGTGGCCCTGACAGACATGATCGTCCTACAAAAGATGATGACGATGACCAATCATTTGTTGAAGAGGATTCCTACATATCCGGTGAGCAATACTTTCATGGGAAGAACATTGGACAGATAGGTACTTCGGAGGGGCCAAGAGGACATGGGATTCCTGATAATGATATGATAGCTCAGTACGATGGTCAACTTTTGGATTCAGAAGAACTAAATTTGATGCATTCTGAACCAGTCTGGCAGGGTTTTGTTTCACAGAATAGTGAACTTGGCATGTTAGGCAATGGGAAGTTCCTTAATGATTCTGAACGACCTCATCCTGATGATCCTTTTGTCGAGGATGACCAGCATGGTTCAGTAAGGTCAATTGGTGTTGGTATAAGCAGTGATGCCGCTGACATTGGAAGCGAGGTGCGTGAAAGTTTGATTGGAGGAAGCAGTGAAGGAGACATAGAGTACTTCAATGAAAGTAATCTGAGTGTTAGTGGAAAGAGACACTCTCAGCAAGAAACCGAAAAGAAAAGGGTTAATGCGAATGGAACAAGACAGGACCAAATGAACTATGATATCCAAAAGGGCAATATGCCACCAGGAACAGCTTATGCTGATGGTGGATTTTCTTTTCCACCGCCATTGCATTCTGGAAAAATTGCTGAATCAGATGCTAAGTCTTCATGGTCAAAGAAGGATGATTCGTATTCAATTAATGATCCCGATGACTGTCAAAATGGCACAGTATCAGATGATACACTTGCCACATGGAAGAAAAAGAACAGTGTGTCTTCCATAAGGAGCTCTCGAGATGAAATGACTTCTGATGTTGTTAGATCAAGAAATTCAAGTGCATCGTCTGCTTTGAATAATGCTTACGATGAAGTGGAGGAGACAATGAATGCTCGCCATCACAAACTAGATGATGCACAAGAAGAGGAGACTGGAACCACGCTAGATGATGAGGAAGCAGCAGCATTGCAAGAACAAGTAAGGCAGATAAAGGCCCAGGAGGAAGAATTTGAAACTTTCAATCTGAAGATTGTACATAGGAAAAACAGGTACCTTTTGTAGTCCTTGATTACTTTTTTTATTCCTGATGTTGGTTAAAGCTTAAAGGGAAATGGTCAGCCCTATTTATCTACTGGTCCTTGACGTTTACTTTTATAGTGGCATACTGATCTGATGTTGGTTAAAGCTAAGGGAAATGGCCAGCCCTATTTTATCTACTGGTCCTTGACGTTTACTTTTATAGTGGCACACTGTTTATTTATTTCTCCGAAGTGCCTTTATTCTGACATCATCTCCTGTAAATATTGTAACAGAACTGGTTTTGAAGAAGACAAAAATTTCCATGTTGTTCTCAATTCTGTTATCGCTGGTCGTTACCATGTCACGGAGTATTTGGGATCAGCAGCATTCAGCAAGGCTATCCAGGCACATGATTTACACACAGGAATGGATGTGTGTGTTAAAATCATTAAGAATAACAAAGATTTTTTCGACCAGAGCCTTGATGAGATTAAGCTTCTGAAATATGTTAACAAGCATGACCCTGCTGACAAGTACCACCTTCTGCGTCTATATGATTACTTCTACTATCGGGTAAATATGAGCTTTATCTTCTCTTAATCCCTTTTTGGTGTTATTTAGTTCCCATGGAACATAGAGTTCGTCACCTTTTCTATTGTAGGGTTGACCTTTAGGATCTCATTCATTTTACTAAAGCATTTTCTTTAAGTGAAGTTTACTGAAGCTGCGGATATTGACATTGCATTATTGGTGCATTTGATATCTTGATGTTTCTATACATATGGTGTACTTTCTGTAACTGTTAAATTGAGGATTTCTTTGAACATATTATGCCAGCGAATATGTCTGTTGATATGCTTTTAATGATAATTTTTGATACATTTGTTCTACAATTCCCCCCTTTTTCTTATAAACCTATCCCCTCCAGTTATCTTGCTATTGATTTTTATGTAGACTAACATTTCATAGTTTCGACGCATTAAGGCTGGGTTGAACATTCTTGTACAATTTGATCCAGTATAATGACCGTATTTGTTAGTATTTGTACAATCATTGGCGTTTGCCAAATGATCTAAGCCCTTTACATCTTGTGATAAAATCTAGCATGTTTTGGTGTAGAACTTAATTCAAACATGATTGGAGGATATTTGTTTGTATGGTTTAGGAGTTCAGTTTATCTGACCTAAAAAATGCTCTGAGATTCTTCTTCAAGTCATTTTTACCATTGGGTTGCTATCTTAGCCATTTTAAATTATGGCTTTGGCAAATTTAGGTCGGTGCGTCCTATTAAAAAATCAGTTATGTTTTCTGTATAACTTAGTCGAACTATTTTTTTGCAGGAACATTTGTTGATAGTTTGTGAACTTCTAAAGGCAAATTTGTATGAATTTCAAAAGTTCAATAGAGAATCAGGAGGCGAGGTTTACTTTACGATGCCAAGATTGCAGGTATCATAAGCTGTGGCATTCATTGATGCTGATTCAATGTTTTCACAAAGTAATTTGACATGAATCAACTTTTCATGTCAGTTATTGATCTATTTCGTTGATGGACCCCTTTTGCAGTCAATAGCTATTCAGTGTCTGGAGTCGCTGCAGTTTCTGCATGGACTTGGTCTTATTCATTGCGATTTGAAGCCAGAGAACATATTGGTAAAGAGCTATAGTAGATGTGAAATAAAGGTCATTGACCTTGGCAGTAGCTGTTTTGAGACTGATCATCTATGCTCTTACGTTCAATCGCGATCGTACCGTGCACCTGAGGTTATACTGGGCCTACCTTATGACAAAAAGATAGACGTATGGTCACTTGGATGTATTCTAGCAGAACTTTGCACTGGAAATGTAAGTGGTTATCTCATCCCAATGAGTACAGTTCTTACCTGTGATTTTGTGTTTCTGTAACAATCTTCTAGCAACATATAGTCGAAAGATAGCCCGTGATGCAAACACACAATTAAATAAATAACAGGATTTTTTCTTTGGCTACATATTTCTTTGTTGTTCCCTCTTTCTGTTCTGTCTTTACCACAGTAAATAAAATACTACATTTAATACCTGTTGGTCTAATGTTCTCTAACAGAATGCATGTTGGTCTGTATTGATAACAGTACTCATATAAAAAAGCATTTAGTATACACCTCATTAAGAGAAGATATTTTTAATTATATTTTCACTCTTCTGTGCTATATGATTGGTTGTGAATAGTAAAATAGATTTAGCATCAATGCTCAGTATGTAGAATATGCCAGCTAAACTTTTTATTGATCTGTGCTCTTCAGGTTCTTTTTCAAAACGATTCTCCTGCGACATTACTTGCACGTGTGATGGGCATCATTGGTTCCATAGAACAAGCTATGCTTGCACAGGGGCGTGATACTTACAAATACTTCACAAAGAATCACATGTTGTATGAAAGGAACCAGGTTTGAACTCTTCTGTTATGTTTCCTTTTTTGCTCAGACAATCCTGATTAGGTTCATCCTTAAAAAACTATCATTTCTAAATTAAGTTGCATTTTATTGTGCTTCAGGAAAGTAGCAGGCTAGAATACTTGATTCCGAAGAAGACATCATTGCGGCACCGCTTGCCCATGGCTGATCAAGGTTTCATTGAGTTTGTTGCATACCTTCTGGAGGTAAATCCAAAAAAGCGTCCAAGCGCCTTAGAAGCATTGAAACACCCGTGGCTATCCTTCCCCTACGAGCCAATATCATCATGACACGGTTGCTATTGGATTGTCATGTTTGCACTATATTGAGTGCCTTAACATATCTTGGCACGTAAGCACCATGAAAAAAGTTTTGATGGATCAAGATAGTAGGATTTGTTCTACCACAGACCACCCGAGAGCACCGATCAAGTTCAGAATTGAAGCGCAATCTTGATTCAAACCCCATCATGATGTGTCACAGCTGGGATGGTCTTTGCTCCCTGTACTAGAAATGCAGCCATGTGTTGTGGTGTAAAATATAACTCCGGTTTTGTCTATTTCTGGCTCCAATGTAACAGGCCATTTGGTTAGATATACTTTTGAAACCCATTTTTCTAGGAATAGGGCTGTCATGTTGTACATGGTGTGTGATTATTGTTGAACCTTGTGCCATGCTGTGCACTTCTTTTATGGCTCTAACCCAAGGTTCTGTATATCTTTGCACCATCACCCATCAGGTGCTTGGGTAAATTGCCTTCCAAGCCTGCTTTTGCAGAGATGCATACCAGTCATGCCGTTTCTTGAGCCAGTCATATAGACATTTTTCTTGTCGGAATAGTCAGTTAAGGACTGCAGCAAAAATGGTGGTCAATTTGCACCGCGAGGTAGTTTGTGCGTTCCCATTTCCTACGAGTAACAAGTATATTTCGGTTCTTTGATGGAAGAGTAACATACAAGATGTGGCGTCGGACTTCTGAAATGAAAACACGAGCTCTAAAGATTTGGATTGGCTTGGAAACCCTCGCAATGATACTGACACGGAGCTCTTTTTATGGCACTGCTACAATTTCGTTGCGGAGCAGAGAGAAAACTCACTTTTGAGAGGCACCATGGCTAGATGGTAAGAAGCCTAAAGATATTGCTCCCTTATCTACAAGATCTCCACGATGAAGAAATGGAGGATGTCAAACTAAGCTAGCTCTAAATAATGAAGGATGAATCTCCAACATAAACGCGGACTTTTCAATGGACAACGTATGCTCACTTTGGATCCAAACTTCAGCATCTCTACCTTCAAGATGGTGAGGTGGGCGATATTTGCTTGGAATCTAACAGAAAATGTGCAATATTCGGCTAAATCCACATACAAGGCTCAATGCTATGGAGCAGCTTATCGGTTTGGACGATTTGGGCTCCTCCCGAAATCAAGTTTTTTTTTTTGGATAGCCATTCAAAATATGCTTTGGACTGCAAAAGTGTCAAAGAAGAGGGGACGACCGAATTGTGGGGGTTTCCCACTTTGCAAGCGTGTAAAATAAAATCTAAATAAAGATCGTATGCATCTCTTCGACAAAGAGGCGGGGGTTCTCATCGTTCATTTCGAAAAAAAGTTAAAATATGATTTAGAGCGCCGACTGTGTCGAGAAGAGTGGATGGCCGAATTATGGGATCTGCCTTGCAAGTGTATACCAGCAATGGTGGATTACATCTGTTCATTGCAGAATGCAGATACACCATAAGGCTTTTGGGCCTAATAAAGGATGGGCACCGTCCGTCCTCAAAAGAACATAGCGAATTGGTCTAAATTTAAATGTATCTTGACATAATTTAGTGCGTAAATATGTTTAAATTTAGCTAAATCTATGGCTTTTATTTGGGATGAAATGAGTATATTTTATACAGTCCACGAACCTTGCTGTATAAATGTCCTGCAGTGTCCGTGTCTCAACTGTACGGTGGTCGAAGAGAAATGCTACAGAGGGTAAAATAGATAGTTCGCGGCCGCGTCACTTGCGTGCACAGGTGCAGGCCAGGAAGTACGTACGTTTGGGCCGTGAGTTAAGGTACGTAGTGCTGGCAGCGATGACGTTGCCGTCGCACGCGCCTGTTTTTCTGGCGGGTCGATGCTAGATACGCAGAGTACAGCGGTGCGATGCAAACCTGTTTTCTCCAGCGGGGCGATGCAAAGTGACCGGGCCGTCCGCGGAGACGCAAACCTGACCCAAATATGCGTTTCCGCGGACGTTCGGAAAGTGCCCGCTCGCGTCTGCGGACGTTTCGTCGGGCCCGCCTGGCAGCGACTATGCGTCGATGCGTTTTCTCAAACGCGGCAGTGACTGCGCCGCTGCGTCGCTTCGGCAGCCTGCGCCACGTTAATGGCGATGCCTCGGCTGCCGAGCGGCCGCAGCCCACCTCCGCCAACCATGTTAATGGCGACGCCACGCGTCCCGCGGCCACCGCATGCCTCCAGCCTATATAAAGGGGGCGCGTTCTTCTTCCTCATCCATTCCTCCAAAGAAATCCTAGCCGCCACAAAGCTCGACCGTAGCGCCGCCTAGGTGTTCCTGCGACGGAGCCAGGCCCGCGAGGAAGTCCATGGCCGGTCCTGGTGGCCGACGAGGCGGTCGAGGCCGCGGCCCTGGGCGCCCCGTGGCCGGGCGGGGGCCGCCGTGGTGGAGCAGCTACGGCCCCACGCTCGCCGTCGCCTGCGCCCGCCTCGTCCTCGCAGGAGGAGCGCTGCTTCGAGTTCCTCCTCCGCATCGACGACGACCCACTCGGCATCAAGCGGCTCCCGGACAAGTTCACCGAGTTCGTCGATGGAGTCGAGCCGGCGCATTTGCAGCTACGGGAGGCCAGCTGCAGCTACGCCGCCGGACCGTGGAGGTCCTGTTCGACGGGCAGGGCAAGATGTACCCGCACACGGGGTGGGACAAGTCCGCCCGTGACCTCGCGCTCGAGCCCGGCTGCCAGCTCACCTTCCTCTACGAGGGGGACGGCGAGATGATCGTCAAGGTGTTCGACGACACAGCCTGCCGCAGGCACTAACACACCGGCGAATCCGGCTCGGACACCGATAGTTAGAACTTAGAATGTTCTTTCGTTGCAGCGAATCTGGCTACGGGCCAGTCGAAGCCAGATGATGCGGGGTGGCCTTCGGACACCTCCTCACCAAGACCAACAAGTCCCCCTAGTGGACCAATGACACGGGCTCGAGTTAAAGCGCTACATGATAAGGTGAACTCGCTCCTCACCACCCTTGATCTCGGTACACCTTTGGATGGAATGCTACCTCATGCCGATGTGCTTTGTGTCATTAGGTACAAGGAGCATCAAGACCCCGGAGGGGAGGACGCACCATGGACAAGGGAAGGAGAGGAACAGCGGGACATGAAGATGGGCACGAAGCTGGATCCGACGTCACTCGAAGCGCTAGAAGGAAGAGAAGACGCTGGCCGGTCCAGGCCCCGGTCAACCGGACCCACAACCGGACCCCCCGGTCCCAGGCCCGGTCAACCGGTCGCCAACCGGATTTCCCACGAGCTCGTACCGGAAACCAGCCGGACGGAAATCTGCGAAGTTTCCGGTTGGCGCCCGGTCGGCCGGACCCACGACCGGACCACCGGTCACGAGCCCGGTCTGACCGGCCCCAGGACCGGATCTGACGGGAAGACCCCACCAAACTGCCTAAGTTATGTACCTTTTCGCCTTGCTGGCCCTGTATGCCTATATAAGGAACCTGGACCCCTCCCTTACCCGGCAGACATAATTTGAGCTTAAACCAACTTTGAGCTTAGTCTCCCTAGGGTTAGCATCCATCTTGGACAAGCATCCCTCTGTAATCAAGGCCATCCTTGTTGTTGATTTGGATATTGTTGAGTGAGATTCTAGTACAAGCTACTCTCTCTCCCTCACCAATCTCTTCTTCTCCAACACCAATCTCTCACCGGGAATTCTACCGCGTGCCTCTTCCGGGTGATTCTATTGGTGTGGTCCATCGAGCCACGGGGGTAAGTATCGGGTGTATCGGGTTGGTGTGCGTGCGTGAGTACCGGTGTTCTTCGTGTTCCTCGTGTTCCTCGCGCTCTCCCACCTCTTCCCCTTGGATCTTGGGTCAAATCGCGAGATCGGGCCAAACCCTAGATCTCAGATCTCATCATATGGTATCAGCAGCTCTTGGTTACCGCGATTTTGACCCTCCACCCACCCGATTTCGTTTCTAGAAAATTTTCCAAAAAATCCCCAAAAATAGCCCCAAATTGCCTTTGGACGGATCTGTGATTTGGTTGCGTTTTGAGTGGTTTTGGTCCGTGGATTCGGTGTTGTTGTGCTTGATCTACTATTTCCCCAACTTTTAGCCTCCAATTCCATCGTTTCCCGTCGATTTGCTCTTTTGGTTTTGGTTTGGGGAAGAACAGGAGAGAGAAACCGCGAAACCCGGTTGAGAAGCCGGTCAACCGGCCCCCAGACCGGACCAGCCGGCCCCGCAACCGGCCGACCGGGCGCCAACCGGACCAGCCGGTCCACAGTCCGGTCCAACCGGATCCAGACCGGGCGTCGCTCCGCGCCCTCATCCGAGCTCGATTTCGGCTACCACCACCACCACCACCACCATCATCGCAGGTATAACTTGCAGCTTTCCCTTGTAACCTTCTTCCTTTTGCGATCTATCCTATCGAGCATTGCTTGTTTAGTGTTGCGAGACATTGCACGTGGCCCCGATTGTGAGGTGTGTGTGTAGTGTGGAGTAAAGCTTCCAAGCTAACACTCGTGTGGCAAGATAGCAAAAGCAAGGCTAACGCTAACTTAGTGCGTGGAAAAAGGCCCCAAAAACACAAAAAGAGTGCGAGTCGCACCATACATACAAAAGAGTGCAAGTGCCACCATAGATACAAAAGAGTGCAAGTGCCACCGTATACAAAAGAGTCATAAGCTTTTAAGCAAAAGAGAGAAGAGAAGAGAGGCCGCGTGTGAATCTTGTTGTCTCTCCGTTGCAACCAAAGCTTTGGCTCTCCTTGTGTTAGTGTGACATCGAGCACCCTTACATACACTTTTCCGCTCACTTTTGGTTGCACTAACCCCGCTTATCTCGTGTGTGTGTTCCACAACTTTTCCGTGTTTATAGTGATCGCCACTTTGACATTTGGATTTTGGACCTCACCCACTTTTAACAACATACTTGATTTCGGATTTTGTCTTTTGGCTTTCCACCATACTTTCCTAACACCATATTTGCTAGCTTTTGCGTGTGGTTTTGCGTGTGTCCCCGATACACTTGATCTTGCTTTTGGCTTGGTTGATTGCCTCAATACTATCTTACCTCGGTAAGAGTGCGAGGTAGTCTCCTTCCACTAACATACACAACATAGTTCTTGTCTTGCTATCATGGATAGGCACGGAGACGAAGCTCGGGACGATGAAGTCTTACGCAACACCGAGAGGTTGGCTACCCACCACAATCTTTGGACTCAACGCCAAGAGTTCAAGGAGCAACTCACCTTGTTCGAGACACGCATCGACGAGCAATATGAAGAAGTGGCCCACAACTTCTCCCAAGTGAACTAAGATATATCTCTCCTCCGAGAAGCTACGGACAACTTGCATGGCCAAATGGCGGCCAATGATGCGAACATGGAGCGACGCATGGATAGCCTCGAGCGCGCCATCACCAACTTGGGCCGCCGCTATCGACATCGCTCTACTTCCTCATCATCATCAACCTCGTCACAAGCCTACTACTCTCATGATCGCCATTCGTCTTCAAGCTCCGACTCAAGGCATGGAGACCATCATCGACCTCGTCGCCCGCATGCTCGTCAAGAAGACTCTCGCTCAAACTCAAGGCGTGGAGAATTCCATCGCCATGCTCGTCCTCATGAACATCCTCCACAAGAGCAAGTTCTTCACCAAGATCGTCATCAAGCGGCTCGCCATGCCCACCATGGGCATGACGACCAATCCCACGACAACTTCATCCACAACATGGAACCAGCACCTCATCGTCAAGCCCATGTTGATGCTCAAGACCAAGGTCCTCAAGATCAACCTCGGCGCGATCTTCGACGTCACCCTCGCCATGACCAACGTGGACGAGGAGAGCCACAACATGATCAAGATGAGAGGGCCAACAATGAGCATCGACACCAACTTCAACAAGATCTTCAACTACATCCTCACCGTGAACCAAGTGAAGCTAGTGTCCAACTTCGACGCCAACCCAATGCTATGGTTGGCCGCGGAAGACCTCCTATACCACCTCAAGCCACAAGAGATGAAGGCATCCATCCTCGCCGAAGAAATTTGGAGGATGAAGAAAACATGTTTGGAAGGCTCAAGTTCACCATGCCCAAGTTCAAGGGTGAAGAGGATGCCGAGGCCTACCTCTCATGGGCACTCAAGGTTGACAAGATATTCCGCATCCACAACTACTCCGGTGCCAAGAAAGTGGCCATGGCGTCTCTTAAGTTTGAGGATTATGCCAACACTTGGTGGGAGCAAGTTCTCACTCTAAGGGAAGAAAAGGGTGAACCTCCCATTGACACTTGGGAAGAGATGAAAAAAGGGATGCAAGCTCGCTTTGTACCAACCCACTATGAGACCGACCTCTTCAACAAGCTCCAAAAGTTGAAGCAAGGCACCAAGACCGTTGAGGAGTTCTTCAAGGAGATGGAGTTGACTATGATGCGAGCTAACATACAAGAATCCGAGCAACAAACCATCGCTCGTTTCTTCAATGGCCTCAACTATCCCATCAAGCGAATTGTGGAGTTCCAACCTTATTCCAACATGGTTGAGTTGGTTCACCAAGCCTCCAAGGCCGAGCGCCAAGTGAGTGAGGACATCAAGTACTCCAAGTCCAAGTCATACTTCGCCTCCAAGTTCGCGACAACAACACCTACAACAAGTGTCAAGCCTACCGCATCCGCTACACCATCCAAGCAACCGACTATCCAAAGTCGCATGAAGCAAACGGTGTCCTCTACCGCCTCCTCTAAGGCCTCTACGGGACCCTCTAATGTCACTTGTTTCAAGTGTGGCACCCAAGGCCACAAATCCTTTGAGTGCAAGAATACCAAGGTCATGATCACCATGGAGAATGGTGACATAGCGACGCTCGATGAAGATGAATATGAAGCTATGGTACAAGCCGCCGTCGCAAGTGAAGAAGCTTATGATGAAGATAGTGGAGAAGACCCTCTCTTATGCGTGCATGACCCTAACCCTTCACTTGTGGTCACAAGGGTACTCACAACTCAACCTCAAGCTATGGAAGACCAACGGTGTAACATCTTCCAAACCCGTGCCGGTATTGGTGGCAAATCAATCAAGGTCATCATCGACGGGGGAAGTTGCCACAACCTCGCAAGCACCGAATTGTGTGAGAAGCTCAACCTTACACTTCACAAGCACTCTCATCCTTACCATATCCAATGGTTGAGTGACAAGGGCAATGTCAAGATACAACATACCGTCACCGTCAACTTCAAGATCGGCCCCTATGAAGATACCATTGAGTGTGACGTGGTGCCCATGACGGTGTGCCACATGTTGCTTGGCCGCCCATGGCAATTCGACAAGAAGGCTATACATGGCGGACACACCAATGCATACACCTTCAAGGTCAAGGATAAGAAGTTCGAGCTTCGCCCAATGACTCCTAGCCAAATCATCGCCGACAATGCGAAGGCTTTAGCGAGGGCACAACAACACAACCACCATAGTGAGTTGAGAGGAGAGGGAGCGACCCACGAAAAGGAGAGTGAGCGCCACAAGCCCTATATGAGTGAGAGAAAGAGCGTCCTCCTAGCCACCAAAAGCGAGTGGAGAGAAGTGCAAGAAAACCCATCCACCATATTGCACTATGTGCTAATTTGCAAGGGCCCGTCATCGGAGACTAACGACTTAACCAACATTCCTTCGTCTTTGTTGTCTCTTTTGAAGGAGTTCCAAGACGTCTTCCCCGACGAGCTACCTCATGGACTTCCACCGCTTCGAGGCATCGAGCACCGCATCGACCTCATACCCGGCGCTCCCCTTCCAAACCGTGCCGCCTACCGCACCAACCCCGAGGACACAAAGGAGATTCAACGCCAAATACAAGATCTCCTCGCCAAAGGGTACGTTCGAGAAAGTCTTAGCCCTTGTGCCGTTCCCGTGATTCTTGTTCCTAAGCCGGATGAGACGCAACGAATGTGTATGGATTGCCGCCCCATCAATGCCATTACCGTTCGTTACCGCCATCCCATTCCGCGCTTAGATGATATGCTTGATGAGTTGAGCGGTGCCACGATTTTCTCTAAAGTCGATTTGCGTAGCGGATACCACCAAATCCGCATGGCAATCGGTGATGAATGGAAGACGGCCTTCAAGACCAAACTTGGTCTCTATGAATGGCTTGTCATGCCATTTGGTTTTTCAAATGCTCCATCAACTTTCATGCGCCTCATGAATCACATCTTGCGTCCTCTCATTGGCAAGAGTGTGGTTGTCTATTTCG
Organism: Lolium rigidum; assembly: GCF_022539505.1. Classification (NCBI taxonomy): domain Eukaryota; kingdom Viridiplantae; phylum Streptophyta; class Magnoliopsida; order Poales; family Poaceae; genus Lolium; species Lolium rigidum. The sequence continues at coordinate 357,608,948 of NC_061510.1, read as the reverse complement.
ATGATATTCTCATTTATAGCCAAAATCTCGAGGACCATGTGCAACATGTGAGAGAAGTCTTATGCATCTTGTGTCATGAGAAGCTTTATGCAAATCTGCCCAAATGCACTTTTGCCCAAAACAAATTGGATTTCCTTGGTTTTGTGGTTTCCGCCAATGGCATTGAAGTTGATTCTTCGAAGGTTGAGGCCATCCACAATTGGCCTACTCCTACAAACCTTGCTCAAGTCCGAAGTTTTCATGGACTCACCGGTTTCTATCACCGCTTTGTGAAAGATTTTAGCACCATTGCTTGCCCTTTGAACGAGCTTACCAAAAAGAATGTTCCGTTTGTGTGGGGCAAGGCCCAACAAAATGCTTTTGATGAATTGAAGAAACGCCTTACCGAAGCTCCTCTTCTCGTCCTTCCAAATTTTGCAAAAACTTTTGAGATTGAGTGTGATGCGAGTGGACTTGGTATTGGTGGCGTTCTTATGCAAGATGGTAAACCCGTGGCATATTATAGTGAGAAGTTGGATGGCGCACGCCTCAACTATCCTATATATGACAAGGAACTTTATGCTTTGGTTCGTGTTCTTGAGGTTTGGCAACACTATCTTTGGCCAAAAGAGTTTATCATTCATTCCGACCATGAGTCTTTGAAGTATTTGAGAAGCCAACACAATTTGAACAAAAGACACGCAAAATGAGTTGAGTTCATTGAGTCCTTCCCATATGTAATCAAATACAAGAAGGGCAAGGACAATGTAGTAGTGGATGCGCTTTCCCGCAAACTCACCCTTTTACTCACTCGTTTGGACGTTCATGTCTTGGGACTTGAGGAGATCAAAGAACTCTATTCTTCCGATTCTTTCTTTGCACCAATCTTTGAGAAGTGTTCCGCTCATCGAGGAGTTGATGATTTCTATTTGCATGATGGTTACTTGTTCAAAGCCAACAAACTTTGTATTCCTTCGTCGTCGCTTCGCCTTTTGCTCTTATAAGAATCGCATGGAGGTGGTCTCATGGGTCACTTCGGAAGAGAGAAGACATATGCCATGCTCTCAACCCACTACTATTGGCCAAGAATGTACCGCGACGTGGAACGCCTTTGCCGCCGGTGCACAACATGCTTACAAGCTAAGTCCACTTCCAACCCTTATGGTCTTTATACACCGTTGCCTATTCCTCATGCTCCTTGGTCGGATATAAGCATGGAATTTGTACTAGGCTTACCAAGAACAAAATATGGGCATGATTCAATCTTTGTGGTAGTGGATAGGTTCTCTAAAATGGCTCATTTCATACCATGCCATAAGACGGATGATGCTTCACACATTGCTTCATTGTTTTTCAGGGAAGTGGTTCGCCTACACGGAATACCGGCAAGCATTGTGTCGGATCGAGACGTCAAGTTTATGAGTTATCTATGGAAGTCGCTCATGGCAAAGTTTGGAGTGAAGCTCTTATTCTCATCGTCCTCGCACCCTCAAACCGATGGTCAAACGGAAGTGGTCAATCGAAGCCTCTCTACGCTCCTACGAACACTAGTGAAGAAAAATTTGAAGTCATGGGAAGAATGTCTACCTCATGCGGAGTTCGCCTACAATCGAGCCAAGCACTCCACAACATCAAGGAGTCCGTTCATGGTTGTATATGGCTTCGAACCGCACACGGCGCTCGACCTTCTTCCACTACCTCTTCATGAAAGGACGAACATGGACTTCGACAAGCGCACCACCGCCATGAAGAAACTACATGAAGAAACAAGAGCAACCATACAAGAGCATGCACTTCGCCAAGCTACTCGACTCAACGCCAAGAAGAAGGAACGAGTGTTTGAAGAAGGAGACCTCGTTTGGATTCACCTTCGGAAAGAGAGGTTTCCCCATGAACGCAACTCCAAGCTCAAGCCAAGAGGAGATGGCCCTTTCAAGGTCCTCAAGCGCATCAACAACAACGCTTACGTCATCGACATACCAACCTCCAAGTAATTGGTGAGCAACACGTTCAACATCTCCGATCTATCACCATATCATGGAGATGAGGATGCACAAGAGTCGAGGACGACTCTCTCCCAAGGGGGGGGGAGATGATGCGGGGTGGCCTTCGGACACCTCCTCACCAAGACCAACAAGTCCCCCTAGTGGACCAATGACACGGGCTCGAGTTAAAGCGCTACATGATAAGGTGAACTCGCTCCTCACCACCCTTGATCTCGGTACACCTTTGGATGAAATGCTACCTCATGCCGATGTGCTTTGTGTCATTAGGTACAAGGAGCATCAAGACCCCGGAGGGAGGACGCACCATGGACAAGGGAAGGAGAGGAACAGCGGGACATGAAGATGGGCACGAAGGCTGGATCCGACGTCACTCGAAGCGCTCGAAGGAAGAGAAGACGGCGGCCGGTCCAGGACCCGGTCGACCGGACCCACAACCGGACCCCCCGGTCCCCGGCCCGGTCAACCGGTCGCCAACCGGATTTCCCACGAGCTCGTACCGGAAACCAACCGGACGGAAATCTGCGAAGTTTCCGGTTGGCGCCCGGTCGACCGGACCCACGACCGGACCACCCGGTCACAGGCCCGGTCTGACCGGCCCCAGGACCGGATCTGACGGGAAGACCCCACCAAACTGCCTAAGTTATGTACCTTTTCGCCTTGCTGGCCCTGTATGCCTATATAAGGAACCTGGACCCCTCCCTTACCCGCTGAGACATAATTTGAGCTTAAACCAAGCTTAGTCTCCCTAGGGTTAGCATCCATCTTGGACAAGCATCCCTCTGTAATCAAGGCCATCCTTGTTGTTGATTTGGATATTGTTGAGTGAGATTCTAGTACAAGGTACTCTCTCTCCCTCACCAATCTCTTCTTCTCCAACACCAATCTCTCACCGGGAATTCTGCCGCGTGCCTCTTCGGGTGATTCTATTGGCGTGGTCCATCGAGCCACGGGGGTAAGTATCGGGTGTATCGGGTTGGTGTGCGTGCGTGAGTACCGGTGTTCTTCGTGTTCCTCGTGTTCCTCGCGCTCTCCCACCTCTTCCCCTTGGATCTTGGGTCAAATCGCGAGATCGGGCCAAACCCTAGATCTCAGATCTCATCACCAGTAGTGGAGGTTTATGTCTGTTCTTCCTCGGTAGAACCAACAAGGACACCATCTCCTCCTGCTGGATTTTCTAGTTTGGGTGATTGGGTGTGCCCTCGAATGTTCTTTCCTGGCAGCGAACATACGGAAATCAACACTACTGGTTTCTTTTTTTTTAAAATGTTATATTTATGTCAACGATGGTTCAAACTATGTGTTAGTTTGTGTAAACCATATTCCAAACTATGTGTTAGTTTGTGTAAAATCATGTTTCAATATGTAATATTTGGAACTATGTTTAAATGGAGAAGAAGAAAAAACAAGAAAAAAAATGCGTCACCCCGCGAGAGCAGCCCCTAGACGCAAACGGACGCGCGGACAAACGGTTATTTTAGCGTCCGCAGCACGACGCAAACGGACGCTCGCGGACATTAAAATACGTCGCGCCGATGGAGATGCCCTGAGCACTAACGTGCACCACGACCCGACCTGACCACGTTCGTTGCGCATCTCTCGCGTCGAAATGAGCTTCAGCGAGGGTACGGTGTGTGGGCCGGTAACGTGATCAGCTATGCTACGGCGCGGTCGACGTGACGCACACGGCGCCCTGGTTCATAGGCGGCCGTGATGGCCGGCTAGCTGCCGTGCACGGTCGCAGTCTTGGGACGCAATCGTTGCCAGCCAGATACGTCCAGAGTCATATCCTTGAGTCCTGACCGACACATTTATCTTCGTTTTGCAATACCTGTCAGAATCCCGAGATGACCGATTCAAGTGTTGTGCGTGTCCATTATTTCAAACTCGGCGAGCCGTGCGCTTCCTAAAAAATGATGATGACGACAGTCCGCCGCGCCGGACTAGTTCGCGCTGGGTACGTCGCCCGTCGGCGGTCGCCGTCTCGCCGAGCAGGTCCAAACCGTGAGGCCCCGCTGGAACGAACTCACCTAGTCGTGCGCACCTATCTTTGCTATCTGTGTGTACGACTCGTGCGTCTCCGTATCTTTCCTTGCTCGTACACTTGCGTCGACGTACGCCCGACGAGCAGCTAGCAGCCCTCTGACTTGACGAGCCCGCCGGCCGCGCCGGACTCGCTCGCGTCCGTCCAACGGAGCTCCCTGGTTTTCCCCGGTCGCACGCAGCGCCGATCTCTACGTTACCACTCGACGGGTTTCTCCTTGCACTCTACAAAGGACGACCCGAGGTACAGTACAACAAGTGAAACAGCTGGCCCGGTCTCCGTCCGCGCGCCACCATGGAATGAATAAAGGTGCGCCGACGCACAACACAACATCCTTTCTGCCCCCTAGGATCGGACCTAGGTCGACTCCACCATCGCGTACATAATCTGACCGAATAAACTATCGCTAACTGACTGCTGTAACTAAGTACTCCTAGCTAAGAGTGTGAGATGCTTACAGTTCATAGCCATAGTTTTCTACGATGGAGTTATTCTGTGGAAAAAGTGCCCCAAGTACGGTATTTGGAATCATTGGTGAAGGACGGAAATTATCTAAAGTTGGGTGAACTCTAAAAAATACAAAGACCAAAATAATCCTGAGACATTAATGTTGTATATGATCCTAACACAATCACCTAGCACTTAAAAAAAAAGAAACGTATCTGATTATAAGTAGGACCTACAAACATACCAATAATTCAAGCTCAATGGAATAGATTTATCTTTTTTAAGCCTATGTAATTCTATATGTAAAGCCTTTTGAATATCGCTCACTCCATGCGCAACTCGGTCTTGACAATCTTTCTCACCGGGAAATACCTTTCAATTGTTTTTGTCGTCACCGGTAAAATAAGCACCAACTCAATAAGGTGATAATGTCCTTGGAGGAAGCATAATGTGCCTTTCAAATATCTCGAAATCCCCTAAATCTCCAATTCTCCGTGCATGAATAATGGATAGCTCAATGCTCTCCGTCAAGAAATAGCTCAAGTTGGATATAGCAAGATCCATGATAAATCTCAGTAAGACAAGCAATCTTATGTACTCTGAACTTAGAAATGAGTCTATGTTTTTGGTACCTAGTCCTTTTTTGGTTTGAAGTTGGTTTTGTATAGTGTTCACTAAAACAAACATAACTTTCTCATACAGAGTCGATTTATGACCCCTCAAATTATTCAGAAAAAACACATACATATGAATGTATTCGACAAAAACCAAGGTAGGGTGGCTGGCTTGCCCTACTAGGAGCTTCACCCTTGCTTGGAATCTTGTTTTTTTTACACGCTAGATATCTTCGTATCTTTTCCTAAGCACCACCGGTTGTTGCAACGAGCGAGATAATATTGCGAGTATCTAGGAGCACTTCCTCTCTTTTTAACATACTCTCTCGGTCCACAAGGTTAGCTTTACGATATTTGTACTATAAAAGACCTACAAGATGGTACATTATGGTATTGTATTATCATCGTTAATAGTTTTGTCAGGCAATCTACTTTCTTAGGTTTCATTGCATGATATACGAGAGGTCTAAGTAAGCATCATCGTATATGAACAATTTTACTAGGACCAAATTAACTTGTGGAAATGATTACAATGTAATCCCTTCGCCACAAATATTAATATATTTTCCATAATATATATCTTCATAATGTATATATTCAATATTGTAGTTGTTGATATCGCCTGCTATTATATGGTCAAACTTAGTGATCTTTAAGTTTTAATCAAAGTTTATACACGTCTTATATTTCAGGATGGAGTGAGTGTAAGGTTACATTTTGCTAAAAGCCAAGGCCTATGTGTCTATTGAAAGTACACAACATGCGAGAAAGAGAAGAGATATGTAATCATGTTTATGTTCCTTGTGTGTATATATCCCACAAGCTTTAGGTAGACCTTAAGCACTCAAAGCATAAGGACAAGCTTGGGTTTTCCACAATCTACAAATTGAACATCAAGAATCGCGGCATGATGTGAGTGCCTGTTTTTCGCAAGCTCATTTGATTAATGTATTTTCAAAAGAGTTTTGAATGACTTTGTCTAAGTAGATACTACGATGGACGTACGATGGGAAGAGTCCGCCGCGCCGGACTAGTTCGCGTTGGGTCGCCGGTCGCCGGCCGAGTCCAACCGTGCGTGCGGCCGCGAATTTCCGCCCCTAGATCACTCCAGACTCCAGAATCCAGCCGCGAATTTCCATCGCTAGATCACTCCCTGTGTGTACTGTACGTACACCGTAGCTGGTATAGTATACTCAGGGCATCTCCAGCCTCGCGACGCATTTTAGCATCCGCGCGCGTCCGTTTGCGTCGACCCGTTTGGTCGAAATCGACCGCGCGTCCGTTTGTGTCGGGGGTGGCTCCAGCGGCACGACGCATTTTTTAGAACGAATCCTTTTTTTTAAACATGAAACATAGTTTACATACTTAAAAAATAAACCTAAAACGCCTATTGCTCCTCGCCGCTGTGCTGCTCGTCGCCGATGTGCTGCTTCCCGTCGCTGTCGAGCACGATGAAGTCCGGGACGACCCAAGGCCAGTTGGCATCCGGGGGAGCGTACGCCGGGCGCGCTGCCGGTGCTCGAGGTTGAGGAGGCTGCGGCTGTGGCGGCGGTGGAGGAGCCCGATGCTGCGGGCCGTGGCGGCGGTGGAGGCGCCCGGTACTACGGCCGTGGCGGCGGTGGAGGCGCCCGGGCCTGCGGCTGTGGCGGCGGTTGAGGCGCCCGAGCCTGCGGCCGTGGCGGCGGTGGCGGAGGCGCCGCCGACTCCAGGAGCGCCTGTCGAAGTGCTTCATCCGCTGACAGGCCCGGCGGCATGACGGCGGTGGCGTAGCGGGGCAGCGGCGGCTGCACAGGCGCGTCGTGCTCGGAGACGAGGACGGCGGCCCTCCGCCAAGGCCTGCTGCCATTCGTGGAAGACGACAGCGACGTAGTCGTCGCTGTCGTCCTTCACCTCCTCGCTATGGTACGCGAGCGCCTCGACGTAGTCTTCGTCGTCGTACACGGCGTAGGCTTCGTCATCGTTGTCGGCGTCGTTGTGCTGCGTCAGCTGACGTCTCGTCGTCGCCTGCTGACGACGCGTCGGCGCCTGCTGACGATGAGCCGGCGGTGCAGGGCCGAAGGGGTAATCCCTGTCGCCCATGAAGCCTGCCCTTCGTCTCCTGTCCGTCTCCGTGGACAGGTACGTACGCAAAACCTCCGAGTCGATGGCGCACGCCGGATCGTCGCGGAGGTCCGCCGGCAGATACCGCCTCCTGCGCCGGATCTCCGCGGTCCGCGAGCTCGCGCGCAGTGCTCGGAGGGATAGGCACCCGGCGGCAGCCGAGCCGCCAACCACCGAGCAGCCGCACGCCGGACCAGGCATCGTCGCACGGCATCCATTTGCCGTGCATGAGCCTCCCCACCGAGACGGGGAGCGGGATCTTCTTGCTGCCGCTGCCGGAGGCCTCGAAGTCATTCTTCTTCCCCATAGCGCTGCGGCGGTGGTGGTGGTTGTGGAGGTGTGGGCGAAGGAGCGACGCGGCCGGTGGACTTTTATGGGCAGGCGCGCGCGGGATACGATGCCATTGAAGGCGCCGCAGAAGCCCAGCCGCCGCCCGCCGCGATGCGTGCACAGAACAGGCAGCCGCGCCATTGATGGCGAAGGCTGCGGCGCAGACGCGGAAGCGCTAACAGCCTGAATCGATGCCCTCGATGCAGACTCGCTGCCAGGCGGGCCCGGTGGGGAAGCGAGCGGACACTTTGCGCGTCCGTCGAGCGTCCGCCGAGACGCAAACCTGGCGCATATTTAGGCCAGGTTTGTGTCTCCGCGGACGGCCCGGTCACTTTGCATCGCCCCGCTGGAACAGGCCCCAGACGCATTTCCGGTCACGGCGGACACAAACGATCACTGAGCTTCCGTTTGCGTCGCGCCGCTGGCGATGCCCTCACTCACCTAGTTTACTGACCGGTAGACATTGCGCCTAGTCGCACCTAGCTCAGTTTGCTACCTGTGCGTAGTGTACGAATCGATCAGCATGGAATGGAACCCACGTACAAAATCCCTCGACGAGCGACGAGCAGCAGCCCTCTGACTCTGACTGACTTGACCAGCCCGCCGCACCGGACTACTCGATCGTGTCCGTCCAACCGGGCTCCCAGGTTTCCCCCACACCGATCCAAGTCGACGTACGGATTTCTCCTTGCAGTGTAGGACGACCGGGGCTAGAAGAACAAGTGAAACAGCTGGCCAGTTCCATCGGTCTCCGTCCGCGCGCGCGCCACCATGCTCTGGAATGAACAAACGTGCTCTGCTCTGTAGTAACCCCCTAGGATCCGACTGAATAAACTGTCGCTAGCTAACTGCTGTAACTAAGTACTCCTAAGTCCTAACTAAGACTGCGAACTAAGTGAGATCCTTCCAACTGATACCCATAGTTTTATACGGTGAAGTTATTGTGTGGAAAAGCGTTGCAAGTACTCGTACAAGAGCACGGTAATTCGAAAAAAGAAGGTACAAGAGCACGGTACTGTACTTGGAGTCTTGGAATCTTGTGTTTTGGACGGGTGCAGCTGCCACGTGAATCTTCGCCAATATCCCTCCCGAGAACCGGTTCCAAAGTGGTGGATCGAGCCTGCTTACAGAGTACGTATTAAAGAAAATCACCCATGTTCGAGCCTGCCGCGCTGGACTCGTTCTAGGTGCCACCGATCGATCTATGATGCTGTCATGTGACCAAGCCACCTCTGCACGGCCCACTGACACTAGTGTAAGCTAGTGGTGAGTAGCTGCCACGAGTCCAGGACTAGGAATCTAATTACACCACGACCGGTCACTAATAAAAAGGTAAAAAAAATCTGGTTACGTGTACTCAGACCCCAATGTCAGCCACAATTAAGAAACTCAAAATATGTAAAAAAATGGAAATCAAAAAAGATAAACAAAGTCCTATCCTACCTAACGGCCGACGCCTCCACGCACTCCACCCGCACTCCCACCACCGTCATTCTCCGGCGACCACTACCTGCTAGTTCCGTTGGCCCCTGCCCGCGCCGCCACAACTGCAACGAAGGCCTTCCGCGCCACCACGTGCCTTTGTCTGCCGTAGACGACATGGAGATTGTGGGTGGCCTTCCTCGTGCCCCTGGTCGGCCTACGCTAGGGTGAGGCGGCCTCTACTCGCGCCGCCACAAATCTGGTAAGCATCGCCACGTGCCTCTGAGCAACGCCATCCGAGCAACGTCGGCGATGGTCGACGACCTCGGTCCAAGCAACATCGGGGATGGGCAAGCACAGAGCGTTGGATTGTTGTCTCGCCGACGGCGGCGGTGGTAAGAGTGGGCCGGCAGTGGCAATGGAGAGGAACCTTCAGGTTGCTTTTTCGGTTTTCTATTTTTTATTTTCTCTTTTCATCATTTTTCCATTTTTCTTAATTGTGCTAACATGTGGGACACAGTCCAACTTCTAAAAATCTAGGCCACGTCAGCCTTACAGGTGGGCCCAGATGGTCATAATCTATGTTAGTTCCTGGTTGATAAAATGTGGTTATTTTTTGTACGAAAATGTAAAGTGATACCGAAGTTGATTTAACCTTAAAATTGGTGGTTTATGCTATTAACTTCAGAGCAAACCGATCCGACGAACATTTTTTTTTAATTTAGGTCAACTTCATATCATATTCTCAGCGGTTGCTAATTACAAGCCGGATCTTTTCGAATCATGATAAAAAATAATTCGGCCGCATCGATAGTGACCGTGATCATCCAATCTTGCAGATATTTTGCATATTGTTTTTTGGATGTGAAGATATTTCGCAACTCTATCTTGAGCGGAGATGGCAATGCATATGATCGCCGGTTGGTATATTAAAATGAGCCAAGCTATATAATTGGAACGAAGTTGCTGTTCCTATGCTTGAGCTCGAGAAGAATTATCGATCATCTGAAAAACAAATAGCAATACCGATCAACAAGGGTAAATAGTAAATACAACAATACTAGTTCTTTTTTGTTGCTGCGGTGAACTACAAGAGTACTAGCAGTACACTAATGACCATGTATAACCCGTGTGTGTGTGATTGCACTTACTAGCCGATATACAGCTTTGTAAACGCAAATACACATAATATGAAATTATATTTGACAATCATTCTAACAATATTGGTTTGATATTATAAGTGTTGAGATCTTTTCCTATTTTTTTTTTTGTCAAACTTCATTACTTCAAATAGTGTGACTTTGATCAGAAACTGTACACAACTTATTTTGGAAAGGAGGGAGCAATATTCATTGTTGAAGTATGAGAACTCATATATAAGAAACAATGCATGCATCCGTTGGGCTGTGATTTATCAGTCTGATTATTTGTTTTTCTAGGGAGGATACTCGGATTGGTTGTAAGTACGGTTACCGGAAAATGGTTTGCAAACAAATTTTAAATTCCAATTTCAGAAACATTTGAATTTGCTCGGTTACCGGTGGTTGCTATTTGGCGACCGGTTTACAAATTTTTTTTGCCCGATAAATCCGGTAATCAGTTTTTTTTTTTGCGGGCAATCCGGTAATCAGTTTGTAACCGCGGTAGACAAGCCGGTAACAGAGTCCCTGTGTTAGTTACTTGATCCGTGCAACCTAGCGCAGTGCTGGCAGTATTATGTCTTTGGCCCGGCCGTGTCGGTCTTGGTCACCTAGGACGCCCCAAATATTTTGTGGTAGCACTAAAACATCTGCGGAAACAAATACACTTGTACTGAAAAACGGCGATGTTCGCCACGTCCATCAGCACCTAGTCACCTAGAGCTAGAGCTAGACGAGCAAGGAAGCGGAGACGCAATGCAGAGGAAACGAACAAACGCAGCACGCCTCCCCCTCCTCGAGGTTATCTGCACCGCCGCCCCGAGAAATCCGGACAGTTTTTTTCCCGTACAAAATAAATAAAAAACGGTCGGCCGCCCGCATATGCCCGAATTTTCTAGATGCGTCTGCTTCTCTCCGTCCGTCCGTTTTGTTCCCCACTTCCCGATCGCAAAGATAAGGGACAGCGACGGATGGCCCGCTGCCACCCCGGCCCCACACCCCGACGAATCTCTTTCTCCCTCCCGACGCCATAGGTCTCGGATGCCGGCGGCCCCACGCAGCCGGTCCAGTATCGCCACGCGTCCCTCGCTTTTCGGCCAGTCCACACACGTCCCGTACAGCGAGACACTGTCGACTGGGGCCCTCCGCGTGCGCCCTCTCATCGCCGCGGCGGGGCGAGGTGGCGAAGTGGCTGCTTGGATTGGATGGATTTCCTTGCCGCCTCCGCCTCCCACCGCCGGGCACCGCGGCTATAAAGCCCCCCGCCTCCACTCTCTCCACCTCCAAGCAAAACCACACCACACTTCTCCATCCTTCCTTCTCCTTCCTCCAACCACCCGATCCATCCGGCCCGAAAACCGTCGCTCAGTTTGCGAGATTACAGCCCACGCCGCGCGCACGAGCATCCGATTCCCGAGCCAGCCAGCCGAAAGACGGCAGGATTCGATTCCATCTCCGCTATTCCTGCGGCCGGGGAATCTCACAGTCCATTTTCAGCACGGTGCCAGCCGATCGATCCGTCCAGAACTCGGTTCTTGCAATCCTTGCTCACCCGTCACCACAACCCCACGCGCGCGCGCAAATCAGCGGTCGAGCGGGATGGCCAGGAGCATGCAGGCGGCGGAGGCGGCGGGCAGGATAAGCGCGCTGCTCTCGCTGCTCGCGCTGCGCCGGATCCTCGCCGTCCTGCAGCCCCTCGCGCTGCTCCTGCTCCTGCCCCTCCGATGGCGCGCCGCGCAGCGCCACGGGCATGGGGACGCCTCGTCGGCAGGTACGGCAGACGGACCGTCCTCCTCCGCGGCCAGCAGCGGGAAGAAGGGCAAGGCGTCGGCGGTCGTGCTAAGGGTGCCGGCCGGGTCGCCCATGGCCACCGCGCGGCGGCAGGCGCTGGCGAGGCGCGAGGCCGCCGTGCGGCGCGCGAGGGAGGCCGGGAGGGAGTACGAGCTCATCCCCACCGCGCGCGGCGAGACGCTCTTCACGCAGTGCTGGTGGCCGCACGGCTCCTCCTCCGCCGCCGTCAAGCCCAGGTGAGAATTCGAATCGAATTTTGTTACTATTTTTTTTTTCTACGCAACAAAAACGGTGTCCTCTGTTGTTGCCGTACTGACCATGGTTTGTCCTTTTTCGGTGCAGGGCGATTGTTGTGGTCATGCACGGGTTGAACGAGCACAGGTGAGAATCTGGTTCCGTTCATCTCTGTTCAAATTAACTGCGCGCGGCTTTGTTTGTTTGGGCTGGTAGCTGATCGTTCGTTGGGGATTGATTTGGCAGTGGGAGGTACGATTACTTGGCGAAGCGGTTGAACGACATGGATGTCAAGGTTTACGGCATGGACTGGACCGGTGAGCTTCTGTTGCCGTTTCCCCTTGCTTCAATTGATTATGCTTGCTTAAAGCTTAGCTGATACTATAATACTTAGCATTGCTTGACGGCAACTATTGGAGTTGATTTATTTACGGGTCAAGTACTACGAAAGTGACCAAGGTGTTGAATTTTCTTGCAAGTTTCGCTTATAATTAATTATTAAGGCGGCTTATTAATGAATCTAAGGCGACTTAGTTTGTTTCTAAGGATTTGCACTATACTAGTACTCCAATCATCAGTTCAATAAAAGATTACCCAACTTCGAGAGTTTTTTGTTTTTGTTTTATCGGTTAAAATTTGGACATCATTTTGACACTGGCCATGGTTAACTTTTGTTGACTCTGAAGATCAAGATATTGCTAGTGTGCAACCATGGTTATGTGTTCTGTTTTTAGATAGACGAGGAGACAGTATATATTATTTGAATTCAAATGAACTACAAGGCTGTATAAGAACTTGGTATGATCTGTACATTAATATGTCTGACCCGTAGATTTTGCTGTCACACAGGCCACGGTGGAAGTGATGGTCTACATGGATACGTGCAGTCTCTTGACCATGCCGTCCAAGACATGGTATGAAGAGCGTTTCAGTGCTTGTGTTCTGTCTTAAGACAGCACATACATGTATACAAATTCTTATCTGAAAGAACTCTGTTGTTCAATCTAGAAAATGTATCTGAAGAAAGTCTCGGCGGAGAACCCTGGTGTCCCATGCTTCTGCTTCGGGCACTCAACTGGCGGAGGCATCATTCTCAAGGCTGTGCTTGATCCGGAGGTTAATGCTCTTGTTAACGGCATCGTCCTGACATCACCGGCTGTTCGTATCCAGCCCGCCCACCCCATCGTAGAGGTAAGCTGTTCGTCGAAATGCAGAATAACATCTTCAGAAAGAAACTGCATTTTGCAGACTGGAGAGTATGACTGAAACAATCACTGACAGTGTATTTTCTGTTCTCCGCTGCAGGCACTGGCCCCAATTTTTGCACTGATCGCGCCGAGGTACCAGTTCGCGGGCTCGAGCAAGAACGGGCCGGCGGTGTCGCGCGACCAAGAAGCCTTGAAAGTGAAGTACTCGGACCCGCTGGTGTTCACCGGCTCCATCCGTGTCAGGACGGGGTACGAGATCCTCCGGCTGACGTCGTACCTGCAGCAGCACCTCCACCGGATCACCGTGCCGCTGCTGGTGCTGCACGGCGCCGACGACATGGTGACCGACCCCGCCGGCTCGAAGAGCCTGCACCGGGAGGCCTCGACGCCGGACAAGTCCATCCGGCTCTACGACGGGCTGCTCCACGACCTCCTCATCGAGCCCGAGAAGGAGGTGGTCCTCGGCGACATCGTCGACTGGCTGCGCCCCAGGATCTGACCACGCCGCCTCAACTAGGCTGTGCGTGGGAGCGGCGATGCGTCTCCCTTACCGGTGACGACGCGATTTTTGATCGTCCGCGCCTCCTTCCTCGGCTCTCTCGCCGGCGTCCTAGCCGGCGGTGGCGGCGCGAGTGCGGCGAAGCTTAGTAGTAACTTAACTTACCTGGGGTGTCGGTGGGTTCTGTGGCTGAATTTGGTCGGCCTCCCAGCGGTGTCCCGAGATATGTTCTTGATCCATGTCCTGTTTTTGCCTGCTAGCTAGGGTGTGGGTGCTCATTGCGTACCTGCAGTTAGCTTAGTGTTCGTTCATGTCGCCCTGCGTGGTGCACAATAATGGCGTAGACGCCTTCTCTCCTCTAGTTCCCTCCCACGAGATTGAGGGGACATTTTCCGTCGCGGTTCTAATCAGAATCCGCGGTAGAGTTGATTAATTTTGCATGAAATTTTTGCCTACCCTGCTGTCTTGTTCACACATTGCAAGTCTTGTCGGTTTCATGCGCCTTCTTCACTCTTCTCGTGGGGAACTTCACGGGACCTTTTCATTCAGTTTCTTCAGAATTCTTTCACTGCATTTCAGAGAAATGAATGAAACTTGATGAAACAATCGTAATACAAAAATCAATGGAACTTGATGAAACAATCGTGGCGCAAATTTTAAATCACCAGATCGCCCTCGTGCCACACTGCTCACCGCAGCAGTGTTGCTGGCTTGGTGTAGCTTTCACCTCGGCGAGCGATTGATCTTGACGCCGCGGGCTCACTATTGCTGGCTTGGAGCTTTCGGCGAGTGCTGAGCGTTTGATGTTCACGCCGCAGGCCACGTACTCATCACCTCGTTGGTATAAAGGTATACAACAAGGCGTTTCCTAGCTTTTCGCTGAACTCGCGAGACCACGCGAGAAGACGTCGCGCTCGAGTGCTGTGCGACGGCGAGAGGTGAGAACTGACAGCACGGACAGAGATGTTTTACAGGAAATCAATTGGAAAAGAGGAAATCAAAGTGTCCTGATTCGCCGATCAAAATCTTTCTATCGTGAACGTGAGGCCAACAATGGACACGCCGACTAGAATGAGCTTCTCCCACGATGCAGCCGCAGTGGCTTGTCGTCCCCATCTGAGTGCTCCAAGGTCATTACAATTTACATGCTTTACACATGATGAAGAGACATTTTCTTATATACTCCCTCGTCCGTCTTGTAGTAGTGTTGTTTTCACGAAAGGAACAAAATACACCTAAGTACTTCAATGAAATCTCTAGGGAATTAAGTTCGTTGAATGTCAACTGTACTATTTCTAGGTGGTACATTTGAATTTGAAAATTGCTCAAATTAAAAAAAGTTCAAATTCAAAAATGTTCATACTTAAATAATGTTCAATTTTAAAAATTGTTCAAATTTAAAATTATTAAAATTTATTCAGAAATCATTTTTAAAAATTGGTCATATTAAAAAAATTCAAATTTAAAATTATTTGGATTTTGGAATTTTTCAATTTTCAAGAAAATGTTCACATTGTACAAAACAACAATAGAAAAGAAAAAAAGAAACTAAAAAGGAAAATCGCTTACCTGCTGTTGTTGGGCCGCGCCCTAGCAAGTCACCTCGGGCGGGCGGGCGTGAGCGGTGTTGTACGGGTACATGAGCTCCCGTTCTGCTGCCAAGGTCATTATGGTGTTTCCTATTTGACGCTTAGTGCGCTAGTTATCGTGAAAACACGTACCGTCCTTACGCTAAGCGTGTGATAGTGGACCGACCCTATTAGGCGGTGGTCGGGTGGAAGGGGATGACCGGAGGAAGAAGAGGATTGAGGGAAGAAGAGGACCACGCCTACCTCGCCGGAGACGGGGACGATGCGGCTGGCCGCGTCGTCGCCGGCGAGGCGAGGCCTAGAACTCACCGAAGACGAGGACGACATGGTTGGCCGCTGCATCGCCGGTGGAGGTGAGGCCAAGAAACTTAGGGTTTAGGGTGGGGTGCGGGTGCGGCCAGGCTCCAACGACTTAGGGTTCAGGGTGCGATGGTGCTAGAACCTCGCCGGAGTTGAAGAAGGAGGAGGGTTTAGAGGGAGGCCGGGGGCAGTCGAGGATCGGCGTAGGGGGTGGCTCGAGCAGGGCGAGGCGGTAAGGCGGGGCGCGCAGGGACGAAGACAAGTGGGGACGAGCAGGGGCTACGCCCCCCTATGACCCTGATTTCGTTGAGGAAAATAGTCATGCCTGATGCTTGTCCATGGTGTTTTAGCTAGCTTTGCCCCCCACCCCCCCTAATCAGATAACAGCACTAATACTGCCCCCCCTTGAGGTTAATTCCTGGCTTCGTCCCTGGGGGCGCGGTAGCTCCGGTGGCCACGGGGGCAGAAGCAGGCGCTTTGGCCGATAGCGGCGGGGGAGGGGGGAAAGGTGGGGAGGTGCTATACACCGACCGGGTCGGTGCGGATGGGGTGCCGCACACCCCGCGACCCGGCCGTTTTCTAGTGGGCCGCGGCCCATCAGGTAAGTTCTTTTTTGTTTTTCTTATTCTCCTTTTCTTTTCTGTTTATATATTTTCGTTATTTAAAAAGCGGAAATATTTTTGAATCCGTTTATTTTAAAATCCGAAAGGTTTAATTTTTATGACTTTTTTTAAAAATATTTTTTCAAAAATAAAAAAATAAAAAAACAATTTTTAGAATTTAAACATTTTTCAAATTTGAACATTTTTTGAGATTGAACATTTTTTAAATTTTTATTTTCTTTAAAATTTAAACATTTTTCGAACATCAACATATTTTAAATTTGAACATATTTTGATATGAACATTTTTCAAATACGAACAATTTTTTCACTTTGAACATTTTTTGATTTGAACATTTTTTAGTTTGAACATTTTTTAGTTTGAACAATTTTAAAGTTTGAACAGTTTTCAAAATTTAACATTTTTTAAAATTGCCCGTTTTATGAATTTGAGAAAAAATAAAAAGGAAAAAAATGAGACAAAAAACAGGAAAAAGAAACAAAAAAGAAAAGAGAAAGAATAAACAAAAACGGAAAAAGAAGGGAAAAGGCCGAAATGGGCCGGGCCCTATACCCGACCAGGGGTGTGCGGCATCGGGATTCCTATACACCGACGAGGTCGGTGCCAACCAGGCACCGCACACCCCTGGTCGGGTATGGGCCTGGCCCATTTTTCGCTTTTTTATTTTTCTGTTTCTGCTTTTTCGTTTTTGTTTGTTTGTTTGTTTTTCTTTTTCTTTTCGGTTCTTTTTTGTTTCAAATTCTAAAAAGTTCAAATTTGAAAAACTTTCAAACATCGAAAATATTTAATTGTGAAAAAATTTCAAATTATTTTTTGTTCGTATTAAAAAATGTTTAAATTAAATTTTTTGTTCATATTAAAAAATGTTCAAATTAATTTTTTGTTCATATTAAAAAATGTTCAAATTAATTTTTTGTTCATATTAAAAAATGTTCAAATTAAATTTTTGTTCGTATTTAAAAATGTTCAAATTAAGTTTCTGTTCATACCCAAAAATGTTTTAATTTATTTAGAACAAAAGAACAAATTTTCGATAAAAAATATTTTTTAAAACAAAATTGTAAAACTTCGCATTATAAATATTTTTAGCTTTTAAAAAACGTAAAAAGGAAAAAACAGAAAAAGAAAAGGAAAAACCGGAAAAATAAAGAAAAGTTGAACGGAAATATTGGGCCGGCCCAAACCATCCGCCTGGGGGGTGTGCGGCGCCTGGTCCGTGCCGACCAGGTCGGCAGACAGCACCCCCCGTGCGGCATGCCGTACACACCGACCTGGTGCTAGCGTTGCGGCGCTGTTGACTGCCAAAACCCACCGGCGGGCAGCGGCCTTGTCAACACTGTAGAGCCGGGAAGAGCCTAGAGCTGCGGCTGGCTGAGACCCCTCCGAGCGACGGCCCGCAATGCTCTTCTGGTCACACGCGGCGTTGCGAAGTGCAAGGGCGTGCCACCCGACCTATACCCGGTCGGGAAGGTGATGAGGGTGCCTCGCTTAGTTTCTGCGCAGGCATACATGTAAACGTTAAATACGAGCCTCGATCGGCTCTCGGGTTATCCCGTGAATCGGCTCAAAGAGCCGATCCACCCATGATCCGTACGGGGTGCACGAATACTTGGTGGTCCCGCTTGATCAAGATAAAGCTAATGAGATCTACGACGATTTAGGGTTTTCACCGCATAATCGGATCATCCTACTCCAGGTTGGGCCTTGCGGCCACGCACGGTGCTCGTAAGCCGATCCTAAACAAGGCCAAAAAACCAACATGAAGTTGATCCTAGGAACATCCCGTTTAGGACTTGCGAACGCCACCCTACGTGCCACCTGGATCCTCCCCCTTTGTAAGGCCTAACTATTGCAGATATTAAACTAATCCTTGTAGAACAAGGAGCAATCGTAACGGATCGGATCTACTAAATAATGATCAAGCGGGGTGCCGCCCCCACACCCGAGATAGGCGTGAGGGCGGCTAGATATGCAAGGGTTGCACTACGTAAGCATGCTTAAACGAAGAACAATGCTAACCCTAACACATCTAATGATAACTACGTTGCTCGCCATCAAAAACGCTTCGAGTACGAGCGACGCATGAACAACGTGGGGCTTGTGCTTGCCTAGATCGCAAGATGCGATCTAGGCGACATGTCGCTTACCCGATAGAAACCCTCGAGACGAAGGAGTTGGCGATGCGCCGAGATTGGTTTGTTTTTGGGGTTGAACGTGAGTTGTTGTTTATTCCATAAACCCTAGGTACATATTTATAGTCCAGGGGACTTTCTAATGTGGGCGTGCACTAAACCGTGCACGAGATAAACTCTAACTTCTAAATCGATACACAATCTATTATACTAAGATACACGGGCTAACTAGCCCAAATCCTCCGTGCAAGGCCGCTTCATAGTTCTTTCATATGTAACCTTCCAAGCCCATCTTGATCGCGGCCCACCTCCTGATTTAGCCAAAATCTGGTGATAACACATGCCCCCTGGTTTTGGAAATGATAATTTCAAAACCACTCTGTTTCTTCCTCGTAGGGGTCGTGTCACTGGCAGAGCAGAACCGTCGCAACGATGTCTCATCATGACGACTTGCCTTCCCAACTTCTCTGCACGATTTTACAGTTTTGGCACCATGCCCTCGAGAACCGCTCGGAAATTAAAAAACCCCCACCTCCTTTTATTTAGCCGCAACGAACAGTTCTCTTCTTTACCCCTTCCGTAGTAGCACTCCAAAAAACCCTCCCCTGCAACCATGTCCTCTTCCTCTTCCTCTTCTTCTTCGTCGGATCTTTCCCACGTGTCCTCTCCCATCCGAGAGTCGACGCCCTCATGGGGTACGCAAGCGGCGTACGACATCCTTGCCCCGACAAAGTGGGACAAAGAGGACCATGACTCCTACGTCTGGTCCGAGGATGACAAATCCCAAACCGACGGGGAGAGCGACCTCCGTTTCCTTGCTGACGAGGAAGCGGTGGAGGAGAGCGAAGACGACCGCCTCTCCTGGGCGGACTTCACCACCTCCGAGGAGGTGAAGGAGGAGGGAGAGGAGGAAGAGGATGAAGACAGCTCCTCCGACGAGCCGCCGGCCAAACGCCGCCACCTCTGGCCCGGGAACCTCAGTGACGTCGACAGTGACGACGACGCTGACGAAGAGGATGAAGACGACGAGGGTCCCGTCGGCGGCCGCTGGAGCAGCGATGACGAGCCGGCAGGGAGCGGCGCCGGCAGTGGCGACGACGGCGACGACGACGACGAGGGCAGCAGCGGCCCCTAGATAGGGTCTTAGCATAGGGCTAGCAGTAGCAGACGGGGCAATGTATCCCCCTGGCATTTCCTTTTGAGAGCAATCAGCTCTTCTATGTAAGAAATCTGGCTTATCAATGAAGAAATTTCCCAACTCGATTTTGCCGATCCCCTTTATGATAATTTAGCCGATTGTCTTTCCTTCTGATTCTCGCTAATTGCCAAACCGGACAATGCCCAACAAGCCGATGGCATCGCATCGGTCTCTCATGATAGATTTCGAGATAGATCCACCCAGACCCAAACTCCTTGCCAAACAAGGCCAAGCCCTGACCGCGCAAATCCGCAGATCTCTCAAGATGGCATGTTGAACTTAGCGGCAAAACTCCTGAAATAATGTCAGGTCTCCTTTAAATTATCTTCTCCGAACTCTGCTCGCTCAGCTCCGGTAGTCTCCTTCTGCAACAATCACTGTCTTCTTGAACGAGCCGTCACGAAGAGTGAGCCCATTCCGACAGAGTTGGTTAGGCCTTCGAGGGCGAGCTGCCCCCCGAGTCTCAGCCAGGGCGAGGATAAAGAATGGATCATCACCGTTGAAATTTCAGGGCGGGCTCAACCTTGTTCAAGAGAGCTATCCTGCAGGACCACCAGCCGATCACCTCCCTTCCGTCGAGGGTCCATATAGCCGATCCAGCAGGCTATGATAATTTTGCAACATAAACACCATTTTCAGGTAACTTGTGGTGCAGAGTTTAGCCGATTCCAACGAAATCGGCTCCCCGGAGCAGAGAACCTTCAAGGTGAGCTGCCCCCCGGGCCTTAGTCGGGTGAGAATAGCAGCGAGCTGATCACATCGATCATCCTTGGTTTCCAACTCGCAACGCCGTATCGGCCGATTCAACAAAATCGGCTCTTTAAAGTGAGGGAATTTCAGGGCGAGCCGCCCTCCCCGAGCTTCTTCGGTCCAAACCTTGCGCCTTGCCGATCAGATCAGCTCATCATCTTTGGCAGGCTGAAGCAACTCCCGGTGAGAACGTCTTTATATTTCTGAGGCCCTCCAAATTCTGGGCGCAATATCTCTTGGAGGGAACTAGCCCCCTGCTCTTAAGTCGATGTCTGTGCATCGGCTATTGAAAAATTCTCGAATTTTTTCGGCCGACTTGCGTATTGCGTATCGGCCCCCATATTCCAATACCCATCAACAGAAGATGAAATGCTTCCGTTGCATATCCTCGTATTTTATCTACCTGGGTGCCCCCCGAGCCGATTCTCGTCAAGAGAATTGATGGTATCGGCTCGTTGGATAACATGTTGAACCCGAGCAGTAATGGTGGGTGAGGATATCCACGGCCGATTATCGGAATCGGCCTCCACGTTATTTGCTCAGTGAAGGTTTTGTAATGCTCCTTCATAGACCCTTGGGGTCGATCACAAGGATCAGCCTCGCCAACTTGTACATCGCCTGGCTTCAACTACATGGTCAGGCCAGTGGATAAAACTAGCTTAACCCTTCCCTTTGTCACATCGATGCGCTCGCAGTCGTCCAATTTGATGCCTGAGAGGGGTTCTTGGCCTGCTGCTTCCCATGCGTTCATACCAGCTCGTTGAAACTTCAGCCGAGTCGTCGGCTTGGACGACCTCTACCTCATCACCATCCCACCGTATTATGCATTGGTGCATCGTGGAGGGAATGCAGCAGTTGGCGTGGATCCAATCTCTTCCCGACAGAAACAAAGCATAACCTGCTCGTGCTATCAACGATAAAGAACGCCGTAGGGATGGTCTTTCTTCCTACGGTCGGATCCACGTTCGAACTCCTTGCGCCTCGGATGCTTGGCCGTTGAAGTCGCTCAATGTTACGTTGGTCTTGATTAGATCCGAACTCGAGCGTCCCAGCTCGACGTAGCATAGAGTACGGCATGATATTAATCGCCGCTCCGGTGTCCACTAGCATCCTGTTTACGGGCCTCCCATCGATATACCCTCGTAAGTACAGGGCCTTCGGATGCCTCGTAGCTCCTGTCTCGTGGCTTCTCAAAGATAACCGGCCGTGGGCCGCAGATCAAGTTGTGCCACGGATGTCTCATCTAATCCCGGAGCACTGAACTCCGAAGGGAGGATAAACACCATATTTGTGCCAGCCGATGTTTCATCATCGGCTTTTCTCTGTTCGGGGCGCCACTCTTTTCTTTGTGGCTGTCCTTCCTCGTCCAGGGTTCGCAGAATTTTGGCGGCCAGATCAGGCCGTGCCTCCCTTAGCGTGCGCAGGTATAACCTTTCAGTTTCTTCTAACCCACGCAGACGCTGGGCTCTTTGCTTCGGGAACGGCCGAGCCCATCGGGGCACCATCTCGGGCTGATGATATTTGTATTCTTCACCACCGTCCTCCAGCTCCTCGAGATCTTCCATCTGAGGGGACTCAGCACGCTTGTTCCGGTGCGGGAAAGGCCCTAGCCGGCCGAACACAGACACGTTAGCGGCACCCTTCTTCCTTTGTTTGCATTCTGGGCAGTCCTCGATTGTTGGCAATCGGCTCATCCCTGAGTCCCAGCAATGTTTGAAGAACGGGCAATCCCAGTGCTTATCCGTGTCACTCTGCCCCCTTGGCCTCCGTTCGGCGCGACGATCGTACCCGTCGTTGCTTCTGCCATGTTGGCGGTGCCTTCCGACCTCGGCGTCAGACCGGAAATTCCTTTCATCGTCCGCGTCGTAGTGCCGACGTCGGCCGCGGTGTTGCTCGTATTTGTTGAGAGGGTGCTGATACCGCATGCTTCTTATTCCCTCCCTTGCCAGGTACCGCCTGTCTTCACCTCGGGGTTGGTCGCGCGGATCGGCTCCCTTTTCATCCTTGCCACGGTAGTGGCTGCTTTCTGTTTCCTCTCTGTCATGGCGGCTTGCAGATCCTGCCATATTGACACCAAAGGAAAACTTTGGCTGATCTATGGGGTGGCTGAGATCCACCGTGTCGACATCGGGACCCGGACGTGGGTTTCTACCAAGCCTGATATCGTGTGGCCGGGTCTTCTCAGCGGAGCCGATGAGTTCGGTTCCAAGGGTTGCCTTGATCCCGTCATGTTTCCTTCTGAGCTCCTTGGGCAGATCCCCATGCTTCAGAGACCTGGTGCGCTCCTCCAACGGGGTGGAGAGATCTCTCCCATCAAGTGCGCCTTCGGGCGTGGAGCCCCTCCCCCACGCCATGGGAGTGGGTTCGGTGGGAAGAGCCGAAGAGTGCGGCTTCGAGGATGGCTTTGATCTCGTCGCATGTGATCGGCGTGCCGTCCGCCATCTCGGATGTAGATGGCGATGTGGTTGATGTAGACGTTGGTCCCACCGGGCGTGCCGGAATGTGTTGATCGCCAAAACCCACCGGCGGGCAGCGGCCTTGTCAACACCGTAGAGCCGGGAAGAGCCTAGAGCTGCGGCTGGCCGAGACCCCTCCGAGCGACGGCCCGCAATGCTCTTCCGGTCACACGCGGCGTTGCGAGGTGCAAGGGCGTGCCACCCGACCTATACCTGGTCGGGAAGGTGATGAGGGTGCCTCGCTTAGTTTCTCCGCAGGGCATACATGTAAACGTTAAATACGAGCCTCGATCGGCTCTCGGGTTATCCCGTGAATCGGCTCAAAGAGCCGATCCACCCATGATCCGTACGGGGTGCACGAATACTTGGTGGTCCCGCTTGATCAAGATAAAGCTAATGAGATCTACGACGATTTAGGGTTTTCACCGCATAATCGGATCATCCTACTCCAGGTTGGGCCTTGCGGCCACGCACGGTGCTCGTAAGCCGATCCTAAACAAGGCCAAAAACCAACATGAAGTTGATCCTAGGAACATCCCGTTTAGGACTTGCGAACGCCACCCTACGTGCCACTCGGATCCTCCCCCCTTTGTAAGGCCTAACTATTGCAGATATTAAACTAATCCTTGTAGAACAAGGAGCAATCGTAACGGATCAGATCTACTAAATAATGATCAAGCGGGGTGCCGCCCCCACACCCGAGATAGGCGTGAGGGCGGCTAGATATGCAAGGGTTGCACTACGTAAGCATGCTTAAACGAAGAACAATGCTAACCCTAACACATCTAATGATAACTACGTTGCTCGCCATCAAAAACGCTTCGGTACGAGCGACGCATGAACAACGTGGAGCTTAGTGCTGCCTAGATCGCAAGATGCGATCTAGGCAGCATGTCGCTTACCCGATAGAAACCCTCGAGACGAAGGAGTTGGCGATGCGCCGAGATTGGTTTGTTTTTGGGGTTGAACGTGAGTTGTTGTTTATTCCATAAACCCTAGGTACATATTTATAGTCCAGGGGACTTTCTAATGTGGGCGTGCACTAAACCGTGCACGAGATAAACTCTAACTTCTAAATCGATACACAATCTATTATACTAAGATACACGGGCTAACTAGCCCAAATCCTTCGTGCAAGGCCGCTTCATAGTTCTTTCATATGTAACCTTCCAAGCCCATCTTGATCGCGGCCCACCTCCTGATTTAGCCAAAATCTGGTGATAACAGGCGCGTATGAGGAAGAAGATGACCTGTTTTTGGGCTTGGCCCACGATTTGTCTAGCGCGAGCGTCGGTGGTGCAAGTGACACTAAAGACGTTGAATAGGATGTCCCGGTCATTATCCCCTGAGGCAGAGCTAAGAGCATCTCCAGTCGCGTCCCCCAAACCGTCCCCCAAACCGCGCCGGATTGAGCGTTTGGGGGACGTGTTTTGTTCGTGCCGCGTTTGGGGGACGTCGCTCCCCAGCCGCGTCCCCCAAACGCCGCCCCCAAACATTTAAAATAATTTTTCTGGCATTTTTATTTCAATTTCCACAAACTAATACATAATTTGGAACGTGGTTTACACGAAAACACGCTTGGAACATGGTTTTCCACAAACTAATACATAGTTTGAACCATGGTGGACACAAATATAAAATATTGCAAAGAAACTAAAACCTAACTAGGCCGTGCATCGAAGGTTTCGTGTGTTCGCTGCTAAGAAAGAACACTCGAGGGCACACCCAGTCACCTAAACTGGAAAATCCAGCAGGAGGATGGTGCCCTTGTTGGTTCTACCGATGAGGCGAACGAGCGAAACCTCCGTGCACGTATTCGCCGCGAAGAAACAACACTCATTCGGTCGTCCTCCTCGTCGGTGCCGTCGTCGTCCCTCGTCGACGTGGTAGTCCCGGAGGCGGCGCCTCTCGTCGAAGACCTTGACGCTCATGTCCCCGTTGCCGAAGTAGGAGAACACGAGGATGAAGCCGGCTTGGAGGCCGTGGTGGCGCGCGAACTTCTCCCAGCCGATGTTGAAGTACATCTTGCCGCGCGCGTCGTAGATCGCCTTGATGATCCACCGGCGTAGCCGCACGAATGCTCCCGCGGATGCATCGTGCGCGGGCGTACGCCGCCGACGTACTCGGCGAAGGAGTCCGGCAGCCTCTGGATGCCGCGCGGGTCGCCCTTGAGGACGTGGACGAACTCGAACAGGACGTCCGGCTCCACGTCCATCTCCGACGATGATGAAGGTGGCGGCGTGGAAGGCGACGGCGAGCGTTCAGCTATGCCGCGGCCACGACCACGACCACGACCACGGCCGCGGCCGCGAGGTCCGCCTCTACCAGACATAGCGTCGAGTCTTGTTGAGAGATGGTGGCGGCTAGGGTTTGGGAGAGAGGCGCTAGGGTTTGTGTGTGAGAGGGACGATGAGAGGCGCCCTTTTTATAGGCCGGAGGGAGGCGGAGGAGCGGTGGCGCTCATTAACGCCGGCACGCGAGCTAGGCGCGACGGGACGCGTCCGCCGCGCCCTCGCGGGAACCGCACCGTCGCTGCGCGCCAACAACTTCCGTCGCGAGGTAGGCGACGGTTAGGTTTAAATTAATTGTGCCGCCGACGGGTCGGCCCCGCCACTCCCCGCCTCGCTTTGTCGTGTCCGGCGTCCCCGGTGCGTCCCCTGTGGGACGGGGACGGGCTCGGGGCGCCGGACACCGAATGGGGGCGCGCCGGACAAAAAAGGGCTTTGGGGGACGCGGCTGGAACGTTTTTTTTGTCCGGCCCCCCAAATCCCTTTGGGGGACGGTTTGAGGGACGCGACTGGAGATGCTCTAAATCATTTGCCCAATACGGCCCAACTACATAGCCGGGCTCGCCTGAGCAGACGTAGCCGAGGCCCACCTTGTGGCAATTAGGGGAATTATTTGCTCACCCCTGAAAAAAAGTGAATTATTTGCAGGCATTTTATGTCCGTAACAAATGTTTTTCCCGCCTGAAGCCCTGGAAGTTTTCGCCGTCCCGCGCGAGTGCGCCCATTTTCCCTCTGCCGTTCTTCCCCAGTTCGCCCCTTCCCCTTTCCTCGCTTGACAGCCCTTCCCGTCCTCCGACTGATTTCTTGGCTGTTTCTTCGAAGCGGGCGCGCCCCGGTACGAATTTTCCCCCAAGCTTTTCTTGTTCAAAGATTGACCAGACCGGAGAAGGGATCTGAAACCTTTTGGGATTTTTTTTGCGCATCCGTCTTTTAGATAGGAAAATTGGGGGTAGGCTATCTCAAGGTGAAATTGTGTATTTCTTCCCATTGATTACGCAATTTCTGCTAGATTAGCTTTGACTAATTTTCCTGCAACATC
The DNA here is from genome assembly GCF_022539505.1 of Lolium rigidum. Lineage (NCBI taxonomy): Eukaryota > Viridiplantae > Streptophyta > Magnoliopsida > Poales > Poaceae > Lolium > Lolium rigidum. The sequence goes on along the minus strand of NC_061510.1, from coordinate 357,582,763 downwards.
GCCTGTTTCGACTAGCATGTCCGCATTTGGGTTTAGTTAGGGTTTCATCCTTTCCTCTGTTAGGACTTAGAGGCATCAGTACAAATCTGAGTAGGTGATGGAGAGATTTCTGTCTGGATTTCGGATGGCCGCTGATCAGTGGTGCTACTTCTTCAGGATGTAAACCGGTAATGACCTACTGGCCTACTGGTTGAAATAATGGTGTTTATCTGGTTGCCGCGCCAAGTGGGGTAAAAAAATTTAGGCTGCCACCGTCACCTGTCGGGTCCACTACTTCATCTGGATGGTGTGTTTTATTTTATTGTTAGAAACTACCACTGTGGCCCCATAGCTTTTTCTTGGGCTATTTCTGCATTTTGCATGTTGAAGTTCTCCATTGATTTTGATACATTGGCCTGATTTATCCGTTTGGTGCAAAATTAGAGAATCTCCGAAGCCAAGAATGGGGATGCCTCCCGCGACACCGAGGGAATTAAGCAGGGGGAGTAGCATTGTCAAGGCGGTGAAGGAAGAATGTCAGCCATTGCACTCCGTTAAGCAGGAGAATGTTGATGATCCTTTGAATGCCAGCTCATCTCCATCTGACCTTGGTGCCAAGAATGATGATGCATCCTTTGTCAAAGAGATGAAGAAAGAGGAGGAAGAAAAGTTATGTGAGGCCAAACGGATGGAAGAAGTTGTGGGACTTGCTTCTGATCCTATGGCACGGTTTAACAAGCTTGATGAGCTGCTGAAACAGACACAGCTCTATGCAGAATATATACTTGAGAAGGTGCTTGAAGAATCTAGCAATTATAGCCCTGGTTATGATGCTACTCTCACAGAAGAAGAAATGCGGGAAAAGGAGCAGGCCAAGATTGCTCCGTTAGTGACGGGTGCGAAGTTGAAGCCTTACCAGATAGAGGGTGTGAAGTGGCTAATATCGCATTGGCAGATTGGGGTTAATGGGATACTGGCAGATGAAATGAGACTTGGGAAAACAATCCAGTCAATTGCGTTTCTTGCTCATCTCAAAGGGAATGGTCTGCATGGTCCATACATGATAATTGCTCCTGCAACCACTCTAACGAACTGGGTGGATGAGATCTCAAGGTAATGTCTCCAAAGTTTCCTTTCAATGTTGTTAGTTGAAGATGTCTTATGTGGAAAAGGTTGATTTCAGGCTTGCTCCATCTTTGACGTGTCTGATTTACTATGGACATAAAGTGGCCCGAGAAGAGATTATGACAAAGTTCATGGCCAAAACTATTGGCTCTGATTTTCCTATAATAGTTACTTCATATGAGATGGCCATCGCAGATGCAAAACTTCTTGCTCATTACAAGTGGAAGTATGTTGTGTTTGATGAGGTGATGGAAAAGTAAATATCCTGAATCATTGTCCTTTTTTGTTTTTCCCCTTTTGTATTGAATGTCAACTGTGTACTTCTTTTTTCAGGGCCATCAGTTGAAAGACTTGGAATGCGAATTGTTGTTGGATTTAAGGCGGCTGCCGAAGGATAGTAGTCTCCTTTTGACCACGACACCATTTCAAAATAACCCAGCAGAGCTGTGGCCACTTCTGAACTTTGTTTTGCCTGATATATTCTCATCTCATCAGGAACTGGAGTTATGGTACGATTCGCTGAGTCAACACTCCCACCTTTGTCCACTCATTTTATACATGCCATCATACCTATAGCCTCCATATACTGGAATCATTCCTCGACTAGACATGTTTATTAGGGATTGTTTAGTGTTTACTGCCTTGAGGTCTAGCTTTCAGAAAGGCTCCTCTGCCATATACCAGATTTTTTGTTGATACCGTAACTCGGCTAATTTCCACATATTGTGATTAAACTAATGTAAATGGGTCTATTAAATTTAATCAAGGAGATATGAAATTCTCTTACTATCAGGTATTTATCATAATTCTGGTAATTCCACTATTTGAGTACTACCCTTGAAACAAATATTCCCATGTAGCTGTATATATCATGCTGTTAGGAAATTCCGTTGTCCTTTAAGTATAATTATATATCATTTGCTTTGGATGATTTGTTTCCCTATAAATATTTTTGTTCTCTTCATGTAAATTTGTGATGTCTAGCCCCTAAAAGCACACTAGTTCAGAGGAATCTGGACTAGCAAACTTAGACATTATTAACTTTTGTCTTTGCAGATTTATCTTGTTACTGACATACCATGTTTGCTAAATGTCTATTACAATGAATTTTGGTACTCCCTCCGTTCTGAAATAAGTGTCACAACTTTTCATAGATACGGATGTATCTACAACGAAAATGTATCTAGATACATCCGTATCTAGACAATAGTGACACACTTATTTTAGAACGGAGGTAGTACATTAAATTTGTCACATTTTTGTTTTAAAGATGTTAAGTTTACTTCTTAAATATTCCATGTATTTTTTATCTGTGCCCCCGGTTGGCTGACAGCAATCTTCTTTAAAGGGTTGATTCTACTGGGGAAAGAGGTGAGGAACAACTAGAAGAAACTATCGTCAATAGAAGGGCCCTTGTTTTTTCAAAGCTTTGTGCTATTTTGGATCCGTTCCTTCTAAAGCAGACAGAGAAGACTGCTGAAAATATGCCTCCACGAATGAAAGGTGCTATGTGCCCCAACAACAAAACTGTTAAGAACAAGGATGCAGTTAACCTCTCGAAAGATCATGCAATAAGAGATGCTGCGAGGTCTGGCGGTCAGCGTTCTCAAGAGGCAGCAGCAGAGGCTGCTTATGAAAACGATGGTGAAGGTAGTCTTAATCTGCCATCCACTCAACTGGGGCCAGAAGTTAATCATAAGGCTAAGCGGCCACGAACCGATGATGCAGTTCTGTCCCTGCTTGGAGAAATCAAAAGCACATTTCAAGCTTCTTTCAAGCCAGCTGAGCCTGTGCAAGTGCCAAAGGCAACTTCCCCTCGAGAAATCTTAGAGGCACTCAAACAGATACCTGACTTGTCCAGTGCTGATTTTCTGACGGCCTATAGTAGTCTGATCCGTGATGATCGCCAGTTTGAATCTCTTATGGTGCTCCCAGTGAGCATGAGGAAGGACTGGCTGCTCATGGAAACTGGAAAGAAGTGAGACTGCCCTATTGCTCCAGCAGCAAGCATGCGGCACTTGTCTGGATACTGTTCAGTGAAGTTAGCTGAACTAATGCTCGTCTTGCTTGCTTTCCTAGTTATTAGTCCCGCTTTTGTAGGAACCATGTAACTCGTTCTATATATAGACTTCTTTTCACGTTGTCGTAAATTAGTAGTATGGATTCTCCTGAACTGTAAGTTGTTTACCTGTGATAGGACTTGAAATCAATGGTGCGAATATATTGATTCATCTTGTGTCACTCCTAAATGTGCACTTTTTGGTTTGCTTGATTGGTGGAAATATGTTGTTTTTGATGAGGTTATGGAAACTAAAATATCCTAAAACATTTTATTTTCCTTTCTAGTCCTTTGTGGTTTTTGCCCTTCTGTATTTATATGTCAAATTGTATACTTATTTTTTCCAGGGCCATCAGTTCAAAGAGTTGGAATGCGAATTATTTTCTGAGTTATGGCGGCTGCCGATAGATAACAGACTCCTTTTGACCAGGACATCATTTTCAAATAACCTTGCAGAGTTGTGGTCGCTACTGAAATTTGTTTTGCCTGGTATATTCTCGTCTCATCGGGAATTCGATTCATGGTAATGTGTCACTGAGGTAACACTCCCACCTTGGCCACCCGTTTTATACATACATGCCATGACACCTATAGGCTATAGCATCCATAAACTGAAACAGACCGGGTAAAAGCGATTTTTTATGCTTCTTTTGTGGAGAGCTCGAGATCGGGAGTGTGGGGTTTTGTTGCTCGGGGCAGTTTCTGGCAGCTGCAGCAGGCAAACTGAGGCGCCTGCATGGGGCACTGCAAGCAGAAACACGGAGGCGCGTTGCGGCAACTGAAGGAGCTGCGGCGTTGGGCTATCACAGAATGTTTTTTTGAGTCAGACTGTCAGACTTCGCTGCACGCTGTGAGTTCCAGCAGCCACGAGCTCTCTGAAATTGGCAGGGGAATATGAAGTGTTGCCTATGTAATCAAGATGAAACCATACAACATTTATTCTTTGACTGTCCTGATGCTAAAGTTGTTTGACACGTTATTTCATATGATATTCAGTATAATACCTCCAACTAATATGACGAATTTGTTCAAAAATTGGTTGCATGGGGTTAATAAAAAGATAAAGCCAAATTCGGTGGGAGCTTGTGCTTTATTATGGGTTATATAGAACACACACAATGATATCATTTTTAACAGATCCAAAAAATCTTCCTTTTTCTATGTTATCATGTTGGTTTCGCACTGGATCCATATGTGGTCATGTCTCCATCCGAAGGTGCTCCGCCAGGACATGGTTTTTGGGTGCAAGCATTTGGAAACGGTATGGCGACATGTTGCTAGGATCTCTGCTGGATGACTAGTCCCTGTATGTATTACTTTGATATTTTCAAATGGTTAATTTATGTTTCAACCCTTTGTGATCCATAAAGTGTAAGTATGCATCAATCGATGCAAAGGCCGGGACATGCTCCCATTTCGAAGAAATAGAAAGTAACAGTGACCACAAGACACCCACAACGATCATCTTTCATGCTTTTGATTTTCCCTTACAAGATTTTCAGTTTTGGGAGAATCTTTATACTTCAGATATATTTCTGGAATTAGAGCTTTTGGAAAAATCAGAAAGTGCTTTCTACTCGAATATTCATAACATTAAAAAACTATCATGAACTTTAATAACTTATGATTAACCTTTATAAATTTGAATAGAACTCCCCACAGACACAACATCATGATGAAACCTTTTTAAATAAAATATCCACACCTTTTAGAACACACAAAATCCAAAAAATCTCACTCCAGGTTAGATCATGGTGCCGCCACAATGCCCCATGACCCTACCTTCTTGGTCTAGCCCTAGATCTAAAGCATCTAGGACTTCTCCGAGGAGAGGATGACACGAGTGGACAAAGGTAAGACAAGAAAGTAAATACGTCGAAAGGATTATACATGTCACATAAAAGAAATGCCCGGCAACTAAGACGAGCAAAGTAGGATCTTGTCCTCCGATCGAGATGAGACTAATACACGAAAGAAAGTAACATGGAAGAGGATAAAATTTGAGGGGTCAAAGAGAGCATATGGAGAAGTGATATCATCGAAATTAATATGTATGGCCACTTCCAATAGGAAGTAACCATGACCACGAACATGCACCACGACCAACTTTTATGTGTTGGAATTTGTGCCAGGAGATTAAGGAGCTTAGTAAGGGTTTTGCTAGTTTTGTTGTTGCTCCCCTCTTTACAATTACTTCGCATTATAGGTTTGATCAAACTCAAGTTTGTTTTGTAAACTTTGACTAGATATTTTCCCAAAAAATATAAACTCTAAATTATAAAATTTATTTTATTATTTTTTTTATAAAATATCTTTTTATATTATATGTATTTGGTACTAGAGATGTTGATATTATTTCTTATTTTCTTTGTCAAACTTTATAAACTTTAGCTTTAACTAAACTTAAAATTGCGAAGGAAATAAAAATAAAGGGAGTAAACATGGACAATGATGGATCTCATTCTTGTGCTCATAAAGCTAGTCTTGATAGGCGTTTGTGTGTGTGGAAAGGTGTGTGTGTGTGTGTGAAAATACGTTGCTCCACCCTTAGAGCATGTATAATGGGGTAACATCACTCTTTTCGAGTTGCCATGTGAATTTTTTTTTGCTGAGTTAGAAGTGAGAGAATAGAGAAAAAGAAGGATGTCTTCTTACCTTTATAGAAAATAGGAGAAGACAAGTTTTACCAGTGTATCACAAGTCTTTCCTTGACAACACGACTTCTACCAGAATTTAATTAATTCATATTAATTCTAAGGGGTGACAATAAGAGATAATATATTGTATTTACTTCGTCAAAAAAAAAAAGAAGCTGCTCAATTTTTTCTAGATACGAATGCTATAACTAAAATACGTCTACATACACATCTCTATCTATAAAGTTAAGCAACTTTTTTAGAGACGTAGGAAGTATATGTTATAGAGTATTACATCTCTAGATGATGTGGAGAGCTAAAAGAAGACATGCCTTTCTTAGAGCATCTCCAGTCGCGTCCCCCAAACCGTCCCCCAAACCGCGCCGGATTGAGCGTTTGGGGGACGTGTTTCGTTCGTGCCGCGTTTGGGGGACGTCGCTCCCCGCCGCGTCCCCCAAACAAAATTTCGCAAATTTTAAACTTGACTAGATTCGATTAGATTCGTCCAAACTTACATAGATTCGAACGAAATTTGACTAACTTTAAAACTAAACCTAATCTAGAACCACTTGCGGCGGCCGGAGGCGTCGTAGTACTGCTTGGAAGTTGTACATCTCGTCGGTGACGACCTCCTCGCTTGACGCGCTCGTCGACGGGCTCGTCCACGGGCTCGTCCTTCACCAAGCCGCTTGGTCCTGCCTCGCCGTCGTCGGTGAGGTCCACCAGCCGGCTTGCCGGAGTCGCGGATGGACATGGCGATCGCCGCGTCCGGGTTGCCCCTCCAGGCGTCCTTGTCGTCCATGGACGCTAAGAACGCCGCCCGCAGCCCCGGGCAGTCCTCGGGGTCGCCGCCGCTGGCGATGAGCCGCTGCTGCCGCTCGTACTCCGCCGGCGGCGCCGCCCGCGACGCTTCCTCCGGCTCCTCCTTCACCTCCGGCTCGGGATGAGGAGGGCGCCGCCGCGCCTCCCTTGCTGCCGCCCGCCGCCGCTACCGCCACGCCTCGTGTTGACGGGCGTCGCCGGCTCCTCCTTGACCTCCCGTTTGGGAACGGTGTACGGCGCCGACCGGTACGACGACGACGGCGTCGATCGCGCCGGCCCCGAGGAAGAAGAGTGCGAGGAGGACGAGTACGTCGTCCTCCTCGGCTGCCATTGAGGAGACGGCGGCGGCGACGACGTCATCTCCAGCCTTGGAGCGCCGTTGCGGAGGCCGCGGATGACGTTCTCGAGGGTGCGCCCGGAACGCCCCGCAACGGGCGCGGCCTTCCTCGTTCCAGCTGTTGGGCCCGCCGATGAGGCCGGTGGTGCTGTGCATCTCGACGTCGTACTTGGCCTTGAAGTACGTGACCCACCAGTCGTCGTTGTCCTTGGCCGCCCATGTCGGATCCGCCCGCTCCTCGGCGGTGAGTTGAGCCCGACGGGCCTTGATGGCGTCCCGCCATTGCTGCGTGTCTGGCTTCGGCGGCGGCGGGATGCCAATGCCGTTCACGGCCATCTTCCGGCCCGCCGTCGCTGGGCGGCCGCATGTCCGGCGGGACCGGATACCGGCGTGGTACGGCGCCCACGCCTCCGCCACGGTGAGGCTGCCGCGGCCGGGCCGTTCGCCGCGGCGATCTTGCGGGAGGACGAGCTCGACATTTTTTGAGCGGCGAGGAGAGGATCCGGGAAGGGGAGGCGGCGGCGACGAGAAGGATTATGATGAGCGGCGATAACCGGAGGGCGTCTTAAAACAGCGGCGGCGGCGGGTGGTTGCACGCACTAACTCCGGCGCGGACGGCCACGCGGCCATGCACGACGAGACGCGTCCCTGCGTCGCCTCGGGAAAACAGGGACGCCATTAACGTCGCTTGACCAAAGGTAGGCGACGGGGTTTTAGCCTTCCGTGCCGCCGACGCGTCGGCCCCGCCACTCCCCGCCTCGCTTTCGTTGTGTCCGGCGTCCCCGGAGCGTCCCCGTGGGACGGGGACGGGCTCGGGCGCCGGACACCGTATCGGGGCGCGCCGGACAAAAAAGGGCTTTGGGGGACGCGGCTGGAACGCTTTTTTTATCCGGCGCGCCTCAAATCGCTTTGGGGGACGGTTTGGGGGACGCGACTGGAGATGCTCTTATCCTCTCTATAGAATTGATTTGGAAAAAAATTCTATCCCCTCTATAAAAGAGAATGAAAAAAAAAGGATAGCCTAAAACAGCGCATAGAAGTCCACGACGGCGAGGAGTTAGCCGTAATTCCGGCGTAATTACGAGCGGCGGTTCTATCAAAGAGAGGGACATTCCCGTAATTCCAATCTTTTTATCCATTTCAATAGACTGCTGCTAATCCCCGTCTATAAAAGGATAATCCCCACTTCAACTGGAACAAGCAAAGGAAACAGCCCACAGAAACAGAGGCGACTTGCTCCGTATTGCTCGCCGCTTCCCCCCAATCTCCCCTCCCCCGCCGGCGATCGCCGGAGCGCCCGCCGTCGCGGGGAGCCTCCCCTCGCCATGGCCCTGCAGGGGAAGAAGCTCATAAACAACCCCGACGGTACCTGCCCGCCTCCATTCCCCCCCGTTTCCGCTAATTTCCGGGAGATTTCTCCGTCGATCCTTAGGGTTTAATCGCCCTCGCCGCCCTCGGCGGGGCTTCGTTTTCGCAGATGTGGTGACGGAGTTCATCGAGGGGCTGGTGGAGACCTACCCGGGCCTGCAGTACCTGGACGGGTTCCCTCAGGTGCTATTTCGGCAGCAGAAATGGTTCTGAAGTTACCTCATGACAGTTTTCTGACGAAATTCCCCAACAATGTGTGCCAGATTAAAGTTGTTCTTCGCGCAGATGTCGTGGGCGGCGCCTATGACAAGGTCGCTGTCATCTCAGGTACGGGGATTAGTGTGAACCATGCTTTGTGAATGAGATGGTTGATTGCTGCGTTAATTTAGTGGAAATATTCGGAATTCTGTTGAATTGCTCTGTGTGTGGAATGCAGTATGTATGTTATGACCCCGCTTGGAGATCACAGTTACAACGTCTGTAGGGGTTGCCTCTTTTGGCTGGTCACTGACTGGAAATTTGCCAACGAAGTGCACCATCTCACCTACATAATTTTATATGCAATTCTGAAAATTTCTAATGAGTTCAGGGTCATGTTGGACTTTCAGTTTTGCCAGCATTGGAGCAATATGATCTTGTGCATACTCTCGCTTGCTCAATGTTACGTGATACCTCAAAATTTGCGGTCCTTTGTACGGTACAGTACAATTTTGGATTCATGCTTGGTGTTATGGATGTTGGAGGATACAGGACAGTGTATACCAAGATGCACTGCATCCTGTCGCGTTGTGATAGAAAAGGCATGCTGCTTCACCATGTGAAGATGGTGCATCCTGGGCCCCACGGGGGAAGATCCATTTTGTTTGTCGTGGTGTTTGCGCACTGTTTTCCTGTTGTGCCTAGGTTGCCCATCCAAGAGTTGTATTGAACATGTGGTTTTGGTGAACCCCCAAACCGTTGCACCCATAGATATCATGCTGAACAGAGCAATTAGAAGGTGTCATTAGATAATAA
>NC_061510.1:357562678-357573323 GCF_022539505.1 Lolium rigidum | reverse complement strand
CACGGTGCACACACCGTCACCTTTACACACGTGGGACAAGGAGTCTCCGGAGATCACATAAGTAAAATTCACTTGACTAGCATAACGACATCTAGATTACAAGCATCATCATATGAATCTCAATCATGTAAGGCAGCTCATGAGATTATTGTATTGAAGCACATAGGAGAGAGATGAACCACATAGCTACCGGTACAGCCCCGAGCCTCGATGGAGAACTACTCCCTCCTCATGGGAGCGAGCGGCGGTGATGAAGATGGCGGTGGAGATGGCAGCGGTGTCGAATGAGAAGCCTTCGGGGGCACTTCCCCGCTCCGGCGGGGTGCCGGAACGAGACTCTCGTCCCCCGGATCTTGGCTTCGCGATGGCGGCGGCTCCGGAAGGTTTACGTGGGTTTCGTCCCTACGTAATAGGGTTTTCGCGACGGAGGCTTTAAATAGGCGGAAGGGTAGCCTCGGAGGGGCTCGGGGCCACCACACCATAGGGCGGCGCGGCCCCCTCCGGCCGCGCCGGGGTGTGGTGTGGGGCCCCCGGGGCTTCCCTCACGGCGGCTCTCGGGTGTTCTGGATGGTTCCGGGGAAAATAGGAACCCGGGCGTTGATTTCGTCCGATTCGAGAATATTTCGTTACTAGGATTTACGAAACCAAAAACAGCAGAAAACGAGAACTGGCACTTCGGCATCTTGTTTATAGGTTAGTTCCAGAAAATGCACGAATATGACATAAAGTGTGCATAAAACATGTAGATATCATCAATAATATGGCATGGAACATAAGAAATTATCGATACGTCGGAGACATATCAGAGACCCACACGGTGCACACACTGTCACCTTTACACACGTGGGACAAGGAGTCTCCGGAGATCACATAAGTAAAACCCACTTGACTAGCATAATGACATCTAGATTACAAGCATCATCATATGAATCTCAATCATGTAAGGCAGCTCATGAGATTATTGTATTGAAGCACATAGGAGAGAGATGAACCACATAGCTACGCGTACAGCCCCGAGCCTCGATGGAGAACTACTCCCTCCTCATGGGAGACGAGCAGCGTTGATGGAGATGGCGGTGGTGTCGATGGAGGAGCCTTCCGGGGGCACTTCCCCGCCCTGGCAGCGTGCCGGAACAGAGACTCATGTCCCCCAGATCTTGGCTTCGCGATGGCGGCGGCTCTGGAAGGTTTCTCGTACCGTGGCTTTTCCGTATCGAGGTTTTAGGTCGGGGACCTTTAAATAGGCGAAGAGGCGGAGTCGGAGGGGCGACGAGGCGGCGACACCATAGGGGCGCGGCCGGGGCCCGGGCCGCGCCACCTCGTCGTCTAGGGCCCACGGGGCCCCCCTCCGGCGGCTCTCGGGTGTTCCGGATGCTTCCGGTGAAAATAGGAACCCGGGCGTTGATTTCGTCCAATTCCGAGAATATTTCGTTACTAGGATTTCGAAACCAAAAACAGCAGAAAACGGAAGCGGCACTTCGGCATCTTGTTAATAGGTTAGTTCCAGAAAATGCATAAATATGACATAAAATGTGCATATAACATGTAGATATCATCAATAATGTGGCATGGAACATAAGAAATTATCGATACGTCGGAGACGTATCAATGAGTATGTCTAAAGGGAATGTTTCTCATGTGGGTGGAAGATGAGAGCAGATGGAGGTGGGTTGTTGCGGGCATGTGGTGCAGCGGCGTTGAGGCGATGGTGGCTGCTCCTGCGGGGATCAGGCGCTGGAGGGATGTGGTGTGGTGCGGTGCCGCTGCTGGCGGAAATGGTGCCCACACACGCAAAGTCTGCACGAGGATGGAGCAGAGCAGGGAGTTCTCGTGGTGGTCAAGTTGTGCATAGTGGTTGGTCCAAATGTCCAATGCGCAGGATGGAGCCATGGAGGTCTTCGGGAGCGGATCCGGGTGAAAACTTTTCTTAGGCTAGTGGCTAGAGCCGGCGATGGAAGTGCTTTGGGCATTGTCTCTTTCCTGAAGGCATCATCAAGGTGAAGCTTCCTCACTTCCTTCTGCTTCCTCTGGGGAACCCTAGATCCATGGATCGGATAATGGCGGTACTCCTAAGTCGTTCCCCACTAGGGTAATTATCCTTGGAGATGTGCGTCGGCCGGAGGGAGCGGATGGATTCGGTGGTGGGTGCAGGGCTCCGTGTGCTCGCTATCGTGACAACAACAATGGCGGTGAGTGATGGTGTGGTTGCGGCAAGATCTTGTTCGTTGGCTCTTGTTCCATCGTATTTGACTCGTCTTCCTCTTGGACTTCCCATGCTATGAAGTCAGAGTTTCCACCTCGGTGGCGTGTGGCGACGATGAGCGGTGAAGAGAAGCAGTCTATGCGTGAAGATCTTCATCGGCGCGGATCTTGCACATCTCCTCTCCGGAGCTCATCACCAAAATCGGGGCTACCATTCTTTTGCGTTAAGGGTCAATTGTTTGGCATAGGTCAACATGTGCTTCACGAGGCCGCAGCGGCGATAACCACTCTGTTGGTCGTTCCTCGATGAAATCGGAGTCGTTGGCTCATGGAGGAGTGATGACGATGACATCGGTGGGCAACCTCAACGACAAACCTCGTTTCGGTGGTATGTTTGCAGCTTTTGTCAGTAGCCAGGTTGGTTGGGTGTGCCTTCGGGGCGGCTGTTTTTATGACGGTCGGGAGGGTGTTTGTGACGATTTATACCTTATTTTCACTAATAAAATGGGCATTATTTTCTTATTTAATACGGTGAGACAAAGTTTTTTCCTTCGTTGCAAAATAAAATTAGTAAGAAATGACTTCTGGACGGCCATGTGCCTGATTCACATGATCGGGTCACGACTCACCTGGACTCATTCGCGTGGCATTTTTTTTAACGAGGGCAAAATCTTTGTCCATTCATTGATTAAGAAATGAGTTTACAAGAAAGTAAAAGGTTTAAACGTTATTACAAATTACTCTCGCGGCATCAATTGACTCAAACTTTTAGCACCGACTAAAACCCAAAGGGTTGCCTCTTTTGTAATCCTCTCGAAGACGACTTGCGATGGAGCGCGCTTGTTCTTGAAAACTCTATCGTTTCTCTCATTCCAAATCTCCCAAATGATGAGCATGGCTAGTGATGCCAACCCTTTGCGGTTTTGCCCCGAGGATATCATGTTCCACCATTCCGTGAAGGAGAGGTCCGCCCAATTGTTGGTATGCATAGCCGGAATGTCGAACCTCTCGTTGGCCTTGTCCCAAAGGCGTAAGGAGAAGCGGCAATGTACAAGAAGATGATCAACGGACTCCAAGAATTGGTTGAAAAGAGGGCAAGCCCAAATGAACAACTTAATCTTGGGTGGGGGGGGCATCTTCCACATGGACTTGTATAAACTTGAGTAGGTGGAACCCAAAAATTGCAAATTGTAGGCGGACTAGGTGGTGTAGTGCCCACCCTCGGTGAGCCTCCAAGAGATGTCATCTTCTTCGTTATCATTTAGGTGGAAATTTTGTATGAGGCTTGATACGTCTCAAACGTATCTATAATTTCTTATGTTCCATGCTACGTTTATGATGATACTCACATGTTTTATACACATTATATGTCATATTTATGCGTTTTCCGGAACTAACCTATTGACGAGATGCCGAAGTGCCAGTTCCAGTTTTCTGCTGTTTTTGGTTTCAGAAATCCTAGTAAGGAAATATTCTCGGAATTGGACGAAATCAAGGCCCACGATCTTATAATTCCACGAAGCTTCCAGAACACCGGAGAGGCACCAGAGGGGAGCCCTGGGGGCCCCACACGTGTGGGCGGCGCGGCCAAGGAGCCAGGCGCGCCCCCCTGTTGTCTGGTGGCCCCAGACCTCCTCCGACTCCGCCTCTTCGCCTATTTAAAGCTCCCTGACCTAAATCTTCGATACGGAAAAGCCACGGTACGAGAAACCTTCCAGAGCCGCTGCCATCGCGAAGCCAAGATCTGGGGGACAGAAGTCTTTGTTCCGGCACGCCGTCGGGACGGGGAAGTTCCCCCGGAAGGCATCTCCATCGACACCACCGCCATCTCCATCACCGCTGTTGTCTCCCAAGAGGAGGGAGTAGTTCTCCCTCGAGGCTAAGGGCTATACCGGTAGCTATGTGGTTAATCTCTCTCCTATGTACTTCAATACAATGATCTCATGAGCTGCCTTACATGATTGAGATTCATATGAGCTTTGTATCACTATTCATCTATGTGCTACTCTAGTGATGTTATTAAAGTACTCTATTCCTCCTCCATGATGTAATGGTGACAAGTGTGTGCATCATGTAGTACTTGGCGTAGTTTATGATTGTGATCTCTTGTAGATTATGAAGTTAACTATTACTATGATGGTATTGATGTGATCTATTCCCCCTTTCATAGCTTGATGGTGACAGTGTGCATGCTATGTTAGTACTCGGTATAATTGTGTTGGTCTATCATGCACTCTAAGGTTATTTAAATATGAACATCGAATGTTGTGGAGCTTGTTAACTCCGGCATTGAGGTGCTCTTGTAGCCCTACACAATTAATGGTGTTTGTCATCCAACAAGAGAGTGTAGAGTGGTTTTATTTTGTGATCAATGTTGAGAGTGTCCACTAGTGAAAGTATGATCCCTAGGCCTTGCTTCCGAATGGAAAAGGCACTCACACTCCTCCCACGCCGCAAAGCTATTTTCCGGCATCGCTTATTTACTCGTTTTACCGCATCTTTATTTCCTGCAATATTACCACCATCTATACCACCTGTGTTTTACTATCTCTTCGCCGAACTAGTGCACCTATACATCCGACAAGTGTATTAGGTGTGTTGGGGACACAAGAGACTTCTTGTATCGTGATTGCAGGGTTGCTTGAGAGGGATATATTTGTCCTCTACCTCCCTGAGTTCGATAAACCTTGGGTGATTCACTTAAGGGAAACTTGCTGCTGTTCTACAAACCTCTGCTCTTGGAGTCCCAACACTGTCTACAGGAATAGAAGCGTGCGTAGACATCAAGCTATTTTCTGGCGCCGTTGTCGGGAGGTAAGGTAAAAGGTATTCACATCCTCCGACTACTAAGCTATTTCCTAGCCCTGTTGCCGGTGTGTGAGTGCTCGAAGCTATTTCCTTTAGATCCTGCAATTGCATCTTTTTGTTTCTTGTTTTACACTAGTTAGGCATAATGGAAAATAACAACGAGCTTCTTATTCTATTTCCTGAGTTAAGACATGGATTGTTTGATGCGAAAATTAAAAAACCTATGGAATCTTATTTGCATGCTAGTAGCAATGATATTAGTATGAACGCTTTGAACACCATTGTTGCTAATGATATGGAAAATTCTAAGCTTGGGGAAGCTGGTTTTGATGAGTATGACATTTTTAGTCCCCCAAATTTTGAGGAGAAAATTTACTTTGATGATACTTTGCCTCCCATTTATGATGATTATAATGATAGTGGTCTTTTGGTGCCGCCTACTATGGAGAGTAAATTTTATTATGATTATACTATGCCTCCTACACTTGATGAGAATAATAATGATAGCTACTTTGTTGAAATTGCTCCCACTACAACTAATAAAATTCATTATGCTTATGTGGAGAGTAATAATTTTATGCATGAGACTCATGATAAGAATGTTTCATTTGATAGTTATACTGTTGAGTTTGCTCATGATGCTATTGAAAGTTATTATGAGAGAGGGAAACATGGTTGTATGCATCTTAATAATATTAAGTTTCCCCTCTTTATGTTGAGAATCTTGAAGTTACTCGTGTTTTATCTTCCTATGCTTGTCACTTTGCTCCTCATGAACTTGTTTATTTACAAGATTCCTTTTCATAGGAAGTGGGTTAGACTTAAATTTGTTTCATACTTGCTTTTTTATGCTCTCTTTGCTTCAACTCTCATCTTTATGCGAGTGCATCATTAAAACTGCTGAGCCCATCTTAATGGCTATAAAGAAAGCACTTCTTGGGAGATAACCCATGTCTTTATTTTACTACAGCAATTTTGTTTTATATTTGAGTCTTGAAAGTTGTTACTACTGTAGCAACCTCTCCTTATCTTTATTTTATTGCATTGTTGTGCCAAGTAAAGTCTTTTATAGTAAAGTCAATACTAGATTTGGATTACTCGCGGCAGAAACGCATTTCTTGTCTGTCCCGAATTTGGGCAGGGTTCTCTCGTAGGTAACTCAGAAAAATCTGCCAATTTACGTGAGTGATCCTCGGATATGTACGCAACTTTCATTCAATTTGAGCATTTTCATCTGAGCAAGTCTAGTGCCTCTAAAAAAATCGTCTTTAAGGACTGTTCTGTTTTGACAGATTCTGCCTTTTATTTCGTATTGCCTCTTTTGCTGTTTTGGATGGATTTCTTTGTTCCATTAACTTCCAGTAGCTTTGAGCAATGTCCAGAAGTGTTAAAAATGATTGTGTCACCTCTGAACATGTGAATTTTTGATTATGCACTAGCCCTCTCATGAGTTTGTTTTGAGTTTGGTGTGGAGGAAGTTTTCAAGGGTCAAGAGAGGAGGATGATATACTATGATCAAGAAGAGTGAAAAGTCTAAGCTTGGGGATGCCCCCGTGGTTCATCCCTGCATATTTCAAGAAGACTCAAGCATCTAAGCTTGGGGATGCCCAAGGCATCCCCTTCTTCATCGACAACTTATCAGGTCACCTCTAGTGAAACTATATTTTTATTCCGTCACATCTTATGTGCTTTACTTGGAGCGTCTGTGTGCTTTTATTTTCGTTTTTGTTATTTTTCATTCTCTGAATAAATACATGCTTGTGTGGGAGAGAGACACGCTCCGCTGTTGCATATGAACACATGTGTTCTTAGCTTTATCTTTAATGTTCATGGCGAAGGTTGAAACTGCTTCGTTCATTGTTATATGGTTGGAAACGAGAAAATGCTTCATGTGGTAAATGGTATAATGTCTTGAATAATTTGATACTTGGCAATTGTTGTGCTCATATAGATCATGTTTAAGCTCTTGCATCATGTACTTTGCACCTATTAATGAAGAACTACATAGAGCTTGTTAAAATTTGGTTTGCATGATTGGTTTCTCTAGAGTCTAGATATTTTCTCGGTTAAGGTGTTTGAACAACAAGGAGACAATGTAAAGTCTTATAATACTTACAATATGTTCATATGTGAGCTTTGCTGCACCTTTTATACTTGAGTTTGCTTCAAACAACCTTGCTAGCCTAGCCTTGTATTGAGAGGAATTCTTCTCGTGCATCCAAATCCTTGAGCCAACAACTATGCCATTTGTGTCCACCATACCTACCTACTACATGCTATTTCTCTGCCATTCCAAAGTACATTACTTGAGTGCTACCTTTAAAATTCTATCCTTTGTCTTTGCAATATATAGCTCATGGGAAAAATAGCCTTAAAAACTATTGTGGTGAAGAATATGTACTTATGAGTCTTATTTCTTAATAAGTTGCTCGTTGAGCGGTAACCATGTTTCTGGGGACGCCATCAACTTTTACACCTTTGTTGAATATCATGTGAGTTGCTATGCATGTTCGTCTTGTCTGAAGTAAGGGCGATTTTCATGATCAAATGGTTTGAGTATGCATATTGTTAGAGAAGAACATTGGGCCGCTAACTAAAGCCATGATTCATGGTGGAAGTTTCAGTTTGGACAATTAATCCTCAATCTCTTATGAGAATTTTATCTGTTGTTGAATGCTTATGCATTAAAGAGGAGTCCATTATTTGTTGTCTATGTTGTCCCGGTATGGATGTCTAATTTGATAATAATCAAAAGCGAGAAATCCAATGCGAACTTTCTCCTTAGACCTTTATACAGGCGGCATAGAGGTACCCCTTTGTGACACTTGGTTGAAACATATGCTATGCAATGATAATCCATGTTAATCCAAGCTAATTAGGACAAGGTGTGAGCACTATTGGTATACTATGCATGAGGCTTGCAACTTATAGGATATCTTATACATAACACATATGCTTTATTACTACCGTTGACAAAAAAAAATCTTGTTTTCAAAATGAAAAGCTCTAGCACAAATATACTAATCCATGCTTCCCTCTGCGAAGGGCCTATCTTCTACTTTATTGTTGAGTCAGTTTACCTACTTCCTTCTATCTTAGAAGCAAACACTTGTATCAACTGTGTGCATTGATTCTTACATGTTTACCTATTGCACTTGTTATATTGCTTTATGTTGACAACTATCCATGAGATATACATGTTACAAGTTGAAAGCAATTGCTGAAACTTCATCATCCTTTGTGTTGCTTCAAAGCTTTTTACTAAGAATTTATTGCTTTATGAGTAACTCTTATGCAAGTCTTATTGATGCTTGTCTTGAAAGTACTATTCATGAAAAGTCTTTGCTATATGATTCAGTTGTTTACCCATTATCTTTACCATTGCTTCGAATCGCTGCATTCATCTCATATGCTTTACAATAGTATTGATCAAGATTATGATAGCATGTCACTTCAGAAATTATCCTTGTTATCGTTTACCTACTCGAGGGCGAGTAGGAACTAAGCTTGGGGATGCTTGATACGTCTCAAACGTATCTAGGCTCCAAAGCTCGACGAATTGGGAAAGGTGCTCAATAGAAAAATCCTCCCCTAAGTCCACTTTATTCACCCAAGCAATGTCATGTAGAGCTTGTGCCACCTTCCAATTTTTGCGCTTTGAGGAGGCGAAGATTAATGGTGCAACCTCAATTGGCTTTCTCCCCTCGAGCCAAGGGGCGTACCAAAAAGGGAGTTTTCATCCCATTGCCCACGGTGATGGTGGTGGCGGCATAGAAGATGTCCATATCTTGTTCCGAGCAAGGATTACCGGAGCCTATCCAAATTTTGTTGGGGTCTTTCCATTCCTACCAAGGTCACCTAAGATGGAGGGCCGTTGCGAACTTTTCCGTATGAAGGATGCCAAGGCCTCCAAGCTTCTTTGGGCGGCAAACTGACTCCCAATTAACTTTACATTTCGCACATGTAATGTGCTCCTTTGCCGACCAAACGAAAGCTCTCTCGATCTTGTTGATAAAGGAGATGGTTCCCGCCGAGATGGATAGTGGTGTCAAGTGGTAGATAGCTTGGGAGGCGATGACGGATTTGATCAAAGCGGAGCGGCCGGCCATAGAGATGTACTTTCCATTCCAAGTGGGAAGCTTCCCGGCGCACTTGTCCTCAAGATGTTGAATATCTTTCCTCCTTAGGCATCTAACCGTAAGGGGAAGCCCAAGATATCGGAGCGGGAAAGATTCTCTCGCGTGGCACTATTTTGTTTCGTAGGACAACACAGACTTCTTAATGTCGCAGTGACGAGCTTGAAGTGAACACGCCACCCTGCTTACGTGCTCAGCATTTGACAATCTATGCCAATGGGTCACTCTCTTCTTCTTTTCTGACACCTAGTACCCATGCGTCATGCTATAAAGGAAGGGTCACAACTGAAGAAAGTCTCCAAGTTGACATCGAACAACCACATCGTTGGCCGATCAACGCCAGCATATAGTCAGAAGCGTGTAGTCTAGTCTGCGGTTCTTTTGTATTGGGCATGGAGAACAATTTGAGCACCCAAAAGCACCAGGATTCTGCGCTCGATTCCGTGGGGGGGGAAACAGTTAGCCGGTGGGGATAAAAGGACGAGTCACTTGGACTTCTTCTCCAAATCCATGTTACTACATAAAACTGAAATGAAAAATGGTTATGTGTGCAGAACGATGATACTCTTCTTTAAGAAAAAAACTGAAAGCATTGCTCGAACTCAGTGCGTGGTTGTGATGATGTTCGAAGAGTGCACTTTACACGTTTTATCATATTTTTTTTCAAAATGGGGATGCTTCGGCCTCTGCATCATCAGCCTATGCACACAGTTTTCTATTAGAAGTATCATGAAAAATTCGAAGTTTACAAATCATGAATCAGAAAGGCTCGATACAAAAATGAACCATCAAAAAAGAAAATAGGATCTTCTAGTGCTAGACATCTTGTAATCTATTACTATGCCACCAGGTAGCCAACCATAATTTCCCGCTGATCTTCTGGGATTAGGAAACACCATAGTTGAATCTAGTGTAAAGCCATATATAACCTCCAAAAATTGTAGAATCTTTCCTGTTGAATACAATATTATTACAACAGTTATCAACCAAACTAAAGCTGAATTTTAGCCTTAGTTTTTGTGTCGATACCATTCAACCAATTTCCAAACAGGTTGGTAATATTAGTTGGCGGTGGAATATAAAAAGTGGCATAACAAATACGCCCGAACTAATTTAGCAAAAGGAAAAGAGATAAAAAAAAAGATGATTCATTGTCTCCTCCAAGTCACAGAAACCACATTTCGTACCCCATTCGAATTCCTTTTAGCTAAATTATCCCATGTAAGAAGGACTTCTTTTTTTATTTAGGAACCACATAAAACTTTTCTATTTACTGTGATTTTCAGCTTCTAGAGATATTTTCTAAGAAAACGAATGTGTCCATTCATTAAATCCGCATACGGTGAATAAACCTAAACGAGTCTAATGCCTTAAAAAATGAAATATTAATTAACATCAACGAGATGCTCTAAGTAGAAGAAATGTGCCAAAAGATCATGATCATCAAGAACCACTAGCACATATATACCACAAAAGCTTGGTACTCAGATCTCGGCTCG
>NC_061510.1:357496965-357562578 GCF_022539505.1 Lolium rigidum | reverse complement strand
TGAGAAAATAGGCCTCCGGGCTTTTATTTCGTCCAATTCCGAGAATATTTCTTTACTAGGATTTACGAAACCAAAAACAGCGAAAACGACAAGCGGCACTTCGGCATCTTGTTAATAGGTTAGTTCCGGAAAATGCACGAATATGACATAAAGTGTGCATAAAACATGTAGATAACATCAATAATGTGGCATGGAACACAAGAAATTATCGATACGTTGGAGACGTATCGGCATCCCCAAGCTTAGTTACGCTCGTCCCGAGCGGGTAAAACGATAACAAAGATAATTTACGGAGTGACATGCCATCATAAACTTGATCATACTATTTGTAAAGCATATGTAGAGAATGCGGCGATCAAAACAATGTGTATGACATGAGTAAACAACTGAATCATATAGCAAAGACTTTTCATGAATAGCATTTCAAGACAAGCATCAATAAGTCTTGCATAAGAGTTAACTCATAAAGCAATAATTCGAAGTAAAGGTATTGAAGCAACACAAAAGAAGATTAAGTTTCAGCGGTTGCTTTCAACTTGTAACATGTATATCTCATGGATATTGTCAACATAGAGTAATATAATAAGTGCAATAAGCAAGTATGTAAGAATCAATGCACAGTTCACACAAGTGTTTGCTTCTTGAGGTGGAGAGAAATAGGTGAGCTGACTCAACATAAAAGTAAAAAGAATGGTCCTCATAGAGGAAAAGCATCGATTGCTATATTTGTGCTAGAGCTTTGATTTTGAAAACATGAAACAATTTTGTCAACGGTAGTAATAAAGCATATGCATCATGTAAATTATATCTTATAAGTTGCAAGCCTCATGCATAGTGTACTAATAGTGCTCGCACCTTGTCCTAATTAGCTTGGACTACCTGGATTATCACCGCAATACATATGCTTTAACCAAGTATCACAAAGGGGTACCTCTATGCCGCCTGTACAAAGGTCTAAGGAGAAAGCTCGCATTTGGATTTCTCGCTTTTGATTATTCTCAACTTAGACATCCATACCGGGACAACATAGACAACGAGATAATGGACTCCTCTTTTAATGCTTTAAGCATTCAACAACAATTAATTCTTTTCTCATTAGAGATTTGAGGATGTTTGTCCAAAACTGAAACTTCCACCATGGAACATGGCTTTAGTTAGCGGCCCAATGTTCTTCTCTCACAATATGCATGCTCAAACCATTCAACTCGGTGTAGATCGCCCTTACTTCGGACAAGACGAACATGCATAGCAACTCACATGAAATTCAACAATGAGTTGATGGCGTTCCCCAGTAAACATGGTTATCGCACAACAAGCAACTTAATAAGAGATAAAGTGCATAATTACATATTCAATACCACAATAGTTTTTAAGCTATTTGTCCCATGAGCTATATATTGCAAAGGTGAATGATGGAATTTTAAAGGTAGCACTCAAGCAATTTACTTTGGAATGGCGGGAAAATACCATGTAGTATAGGTAGGTATGGTGGACACAAATGGCATAGTGGTTGGCTCAAGTATTTTGGATGCATGAGAAGTATTCCCTCTCGATACAAGGTTTAGGCTAGCAAGGTTATTTGAGGCAAACACAAGGATGAACTAGTACAGCAAAACTCACATAAAAGACATATTGAAAGCATTATAATACTCTATACCGTCTTCCTTGTTGTTCAAACTCAAAACTAGAAATTATCTAGACCTTAGAGAAACCAAATATGCAAACCAAATTTTAGCATGCTCTATGTATTTCTTCATTAATGGGTGCAAAGCATATGATGCAAGAGCTTAAACATGAGCACAACAATTGCCAAGTATCACATTACCCAAAACATTTATAGCAATTACTACATGTATCATTTTCCAATTCCAACCATATAACAATTTAACGAAGGAGAAACTTCGCCATGAATACTATGAGTAGAAACCAAGGACATATTTGTCCATAAGCTACAGCGGAGTGTGTATCTCTCCCATAAAGTGAATGCTAGGATCCATTTTATTCAAACAAAACAAAAACAAAAACAAAACGACGCTCCAAGAAAAAGCACATAAGATGTGGCCGAATAAAAATGTAGTTTCGGGGGAGGAACCCGATAATTTGTTGATGAAGAAGGGGATGCCTTGGGCATCCCCAAGCTTAGACGCTTGAGTCTTCTTGATATATGCAGGGGTGAACCGCCGGGTGCATCCCCAAGCTTAGAGCTTTCACTCTCCTTGATCATGTTGCATCATACTCCTCTCTTGATCCTTGAAAACTTCCTCCACACCAAACTCGAAACAACTCATTAGAGGGTTAGTGCACAATATAAATTGACATATTCAGAGGTGACACACTCATTCTTAACACTTCTGGACATTGCATAATGCTACTGGACATTAGTGGATCAAAGAAATTCATCCAACATAGCGAAAGAGGCAATGCGAAATAAAAGGCAGAATCTGTCAAAACAGAACAGTTCGTATTGACGAATTTTAAAATGGCACCAGACTTGCTCAAATGAAAATGCTCAAATTGAATGAAAGTTGCGTACATATCTGAGGATCATGCACGTAAATTGGCATAATTTTCTGAGCTTCCTGCAGGGCAGTGGGCTCAGATTCGTGACAGCAAAGAAATCTGGAACTGCGCAGTAATCCAAATCTAGTACTTACTTTTCTATCAACGGCTTAACTTGGCACAACAAAACTCAAAACTAAGATAAGGAGAGGTTGCTACAGTAGTAAACAACTTCCAAGACACAAAATAAAAACAAAGTACTGTAGGTAAAAACATGGGTTGTCTCCCATAAGCGCTTTTCTTTAACGCCTTTCAGCTAGGCGCAGAAAGTGTGTATCAAGTATTATCGAAGGATGAAGCATTCTCAGCGAGGTGTGGAGTTTTCTCAACTAGGCATATTATATTAGATACATAAGTTTTAGCATCTCCCTTTTCATTAGTCTTAGGTGTGCTACTCTCATCAAACAAATTTTCAGGAACAAGCCAAGCATAGTTATTTTCTAGTGCATCATTCATAGCTAGGAGCTTACATGGTATTGGTGCTTTGATCTCCCCTCCATCATCAATATTATTAGTGTATCTTATTCTATCCATATCCATCTTTTCAAGGAGACTAACAAAATTAGTAGGAGAACCAAGCATATTAAATTTAGCAAACACCTTTCTAGCTTCTCTTGCTAGACCACCAAATTCTCTAAGAAGGGTTTCTAATACAAAATCTTTCTTTTCCCCTTCTTCCATATCACCAAGCGTGAAAAACATGTGTTGGATTATAGGATTAAGATTAACAAATTTAGTTTCCAACAAGCGAACTAAATGCGCAGCAGCAATTTCATAAGTAGGCGCAAGATCTATCAAGTGTCTATCTTCAAAATTTTCAATGGTACTAACATGGTTGAAGAATTCTTCTATATTATTTCTCCCGACTATAGACCCACGTCCTACCGGTATGTTCTTTGTAGTAAAATTAAAAGGAAACATGATGAAATAAGTAAAGTGAATGCAAGTAACTAATTTTTTTTTTTTTTTTTTTGTGTTTTTGATATACAGTGCAAGACAGTAAATAAAGTAAAACTAGCAACTAATTTTTTTGTGTTTTGATATAATGCAGCAAACAAAGTAGTAAATAAAATAAAGCAAGACAAAAACAAAGTAAAGAGATTGAGAAGTGGAGACTCCCCTTGCGGCGTGTCTTGATCTCCCCGGCAACGGCGCCGAGAAAAGAGCTTGATGGCGTGTATTTCACACGTTCGTTGGGCAACCCCAAGAGGAAGGTATGATGCGCACAGCAGCAAGTTTTCCCTCGAGAAAGAAACCAAGGTTTATCGAACCAGGAGGAGCCAAGAAGCACGTTGAAGGTTGATGGCGGCGGGATGTAGTGCGGCGCAACACCGGAGATTCCGGCGCCAACGTGGAACCTGCACAACACAACCAAGCTACTTTGCCCCAACGAAACAAGTGAGGTTGTCAATCTCACCGGCTTGCTGTAACAAAGGATTAACCGTATTGTGTGGAAGATGATTGTTTGCGAGAGAAAACGAGTAGAAACAAGTATTGCGATGAGATTGTATTTCGAGTAAAGAGAATTGGACCGGGGTCCACGGTTCACTAGAGGTGTCTCTCCCATAAGACGAACGAGCATGTTGGGTGAACAAATTACAGTTGGGCAATTGACAAATAAAGAGAGCATGACAATGCACATACATATCATGATGAGTATAGTGAGATTTAATTGGGCATTACGACAAAGTACATAGACCGCCATCCAACTGCATCTATGCCTAAAAAGTCCACCTTCAGGTTATCATCCGAACCCCCTCCAGTATTAAGTTGCAAAACAACAGACAATTGCATTAAGTATGGTGCGTAATGTAATCAACAACTACATCCTTAGACATAGCATCAATGTTTTATCCCTAGTGGCAACGACACAACACAACCTTAGAACTTTACATCACTTGTCCCGGTGTCAATGCGGGCATGAACCCACTATCGAGCATAAGTACTCCCTCTTGGAGTTAAAAGCATCTACTTGGCCGGAGCATCTACTAATAACGGAGAGCATGCAAGATCATAAACAACACATAAGCATAACTTTGATAATCAACATAACAAGTATTCTCTATTCATCGGATCCCAACAAACGCAACATATAGAATTACATATAGATGATCTTGATCATGATAGGCAGCTCACAAGATCCGACAATGATAGCACAATGGGGAGAAGACAACCATCTAGCTACTGCTATGGACCCATAGTCCAGGGGTAGACTACTCACTCATCACTCCGGAGGCGACCATGGCGGTGTAGAGTCCTCCGGGAGATGAATCCCCTCTCCGGCGAGGGTGCCGGAGGCGATCTCCGAGGATCCCCCGAGATGGGATCGGCGGCGACGGCGTCTCGGTAATGTTTTCCGTATCGTGGCTCTCGGTGCGGGGGTTTCGTCACGGAGGCTATTTGTAGGCGGAAGGGCAGGTCAAGAGGCGGCACGGGGGCCCACACCACGGCCGGCGCGGCCAAGGGGGGCCGCGCCGCCCTAGGGTTTGGCGCCCCTGTGGCCCCTCTTCGTCTCTCCTTCGGACTTCCGGAAGCTTCGTGAGAAAATAGGCCTCCGGGCTTTTATTTCGTCCAATTCCGAGAATATTTCTTTACTAGGATTTCGAAACCAAAAACAGCGAGAAAACAGAATCGGCACTTCGGCATCTTGTTAATAGGTTAGTTCCAGAAAATGCACGAATATGACATAAAGTGTGCATAAAACATGTAGATAACATCAATAATGTGGCATGGAACACAAGAAATTATCGATACGTTGGAGACGTATCATATCCGATGTCTCGTGTTAGCATGCAGGATTCCATCAACCCTAAGCCTCTCAAGGTGGGCATTGCCGAGGAGTACCCTCGACACCATTCCATACTTTTCTCAGCCAAGTTAAGGTAGTTCTTGCATGTTGCATTCTGCACAACTGGATCTTAGGGTGGGGTCTTGATGAATTCTTCTCAAATGAGGCTAACTTGACGCGTGACGACACTGATGGTGGCCATGGTGTTGGTAGAAATGATAATCAAGCCTCGAAGAACAAGAGGAAGGAGTGGGTTAACGCTATGTGAGATAACAAAGAGGAGGAAGTGAAGAAGAAGATGATTGTCATGCCACTGTATGCTATGAACTATCCCTATTTGTGTGTATAACATGTACTTGTTAGTACGTCAGTAATACTGTGCTGAACTCCTATCTTATATTAGCTAGGTAACATCTCGAAGAATTGTTATTTTGTAGTAGCTATGGCTAAACGACTTTAATTAAGTGTCGCCTGTTAGTTTGATATGCTGCACATTAGTTTCATATATTGCATGTTAGTTCAGAGTAGTATGTGGTAATGTCACTACCTGTGAGAAGTGGTTACCACACCACCAAACCGTATGCAACTAAACAAACTAAATTTCCATGCCACTACCCAAAATCCAACTTTGTTGCCAGTCAAACAAAGTGCACAAATGAACTGAAAATAGATTGTTGGCAACTAAACTAGATGCATAACATGATTTCAGCCTTGACCCGAGAAAACATGGCTCAAGAAACAAGATCTCTCAATGCGAAAAAAGGATGCGAGTAACCAAGATAGACCTGTGGGACTGAGGGAGATGCCAAGCATCTTTAGAAGAACTTCTCTCAAGAAGATGAAATTCTCGAAACAGGATTAATTTCGGGGGAAGAATGAAGCATCGGATAGATCCCATCTAAAACTTGATCCTACGTAAGTCTTCCCCATAATTTGTAGTACAGTATTACTTCACGAATACACACGATAACGCAGGTGGATAGCCTGACAGTATACACAGTTCAGGAGCCGCAGTATTTCTCGTTTCTGGCACTGTACAGGCCAACTCTCGTTACAAAACAGCTGGGAGAGGTCAGAGATGTAGCTTCATTCAGAAAATGAAAGTGATTTGACTGAGCGTGTAAGCCAACTAAGCACACATGATGATAGTTAGGAGGTACACGTTCCAAGTATCGGGTCGTAGACTCGTGGGTTGGTAATTTGACAAGCAGCATCATTCTTCACTTCGTCAGTCACAGCACACAGCGGGTGCGTCCTCTATAGAACGATCGAGCAGAAACGAGGCAATTTCACACGGGGGTTGAGCCGGTGGCGCCGCGCGTTCGGTCGGTGTCACCGGAGACCCGAGACCGGCGGCCGGTGGTTGTGACGCCTAGCTCGTATGCCATTTTTAGAACAGGAAAAGTGCATATATAAGCCGGCCTGACTCGCCGAAGGCCTTTGCCATGACGTGCCGGGGTGAGCTACTTGCTGACTTTGGCGGAGATCGTTGCTTTTCCGGCTACTTTAGCGCTCCCGGTACGTTTCCTGGAGCGATGTTTTGTTCGGTTCAGGACAGGGTTTGGATAAGGTGAGATTGCTTCGTTTTTTTCTGTTTTATAAGGAAAGCAGATTTCGGTCAGTAGTTGATTGGCGGTAAGCTTGAAGTGGGTTCCTCTATACTGGCTCCGTCCATAAAAGAACATCGCAAGTTTATTTAAATTTAAATAAACAATGTATAGATCAAGGAAAAAAATAGCGCGCTATAACAAAATAGCGTCGGTCGAAAAATACGCTATTAGCGTGCTATAGCGCGCTAGCGCCGAAATGATGTAGCGTGGCATGTCTAGAAACGCTATAGCGTGCTATTAGCGCCGAAATAGCGCGCTATTTTTTTCCATGGTATAGATACATTTGAAGGATTATATTTTTCTTATTGCTAGTGTAAATTTTAAGATAAGAGACTACACTATGATGATAAAATAAACTATAGGCACTCCCTCATATTGAAAATAAATAAATCATCTTCTCCTAGATACAGATATATCTAAACGCATTTCAGTATGTATATACATCCGTATCCGAATAAGGTTAAGTCCTATTTTCGAACGGAGGTTGTAGGCCTCTATTTGGTGTGTTTAGTGAGAATTAAGCGACTGCTATCATTCAAAACAAAATAAGAGCTTGCACAAAGGTTTTAACCTTTAGACCCCAAGGAGGCGAGGATAGCAAGAACCACACCTGGCATGGACAGCCCGACCCAATATTTTCGGGCCTAGGCCTAAAATTTAGCCCGGAGGGCAGTGGCTCCTCGACTTCTCAGTTGGGTTCATTAAGGAAGTTGCCAGCACGCCGGGCTTTCGGGATTTTTGGTTGGGTTTAATTTTTCAACGTTGGGCTTTCTTTGGCTCGCCTTGAAGCCCGGATCGACCCGATGTATGCCCAGGTATAGCAAGAGCCTTTCCAACTGACGGAGCCAGAGGTAGCACCAAACAACGAAAGTGGGACCCACATAAACTGCACTAAATCATGGGAGTGATGGAGTGATATTGGTAATTCTAAGCGGAAAAAGGTGAAGAGTCTCTTTTTCTCGAGAGATCCTTTACATTAAAAAATGAAAAATATTTACAAGCTTAAAAAAATATATCTTTTAATGTTGTGAACGATGCTCCCTCCATTTCAAATTAAATGGTGCAACTTCTTTTATCATTCTAGAATGAGCGAACCTACAAATTTAAATGCGTATCTAGATCAAATCAAACCGTGTAGTGCATCCAAGAATAATGCAAAAGCTCAATGCAGATTTATTTTTGTTATGGACTATAAAAAGATAAAATCTGATTTTTTTTTTTTGAAGATTTGAAAATATGCGTTGTTCAGTATACACAGATCCACACTCGTGTTATTTTTGTGTAGCTTAAAATACGAATTGTTTCAAATTAATATTGTGCATGTTTGTGAGACTGTCTAGTGGCTACATCCACAATTATTTTCAGAATTCCTTGAAGTTCAGAGATATGAGTTTCGATTATTTATATTAACAGGATCACTTTGCCACAAACTTCTCACTCGAAAAAAAGTTCCTACGAAGCAATCCTCATCCTATCCGTTTCACTACGGGCCGGACCACACTCGTCTGCTTCAGATTCCTTCCCAGACCAAACTCCTTCCCCGAAGAATAACCGCAGTGCGGGTGCCGTGCCCTACACTGATTCCGGTTGGACTTTGGAATTGGACCCTACGAATCCAGATCTACAAGCTTCCCCTCCTATTAATCCAACTACACATACCCACACCCACCGTCCCAACCTGTACCTGCCGTTCCTGCGCCGACGACGACCGGACCGGGTTGAGGATTCGCCGTCCGTCCATGGCCGAGGTGGTCCGCGCCGACGGCGAGTCCACCCTGGAGCAGGGGCTCCTCGCCACTCCCGAGGTGAGTTGATGCGTCGCGTAGAGTGCTCCTGTTCATCTGTTCCGATGGTGTTTGGAGAAGATATATAGTAGTTCCTTGATGCACGACAGAGCGTGTTTACATAAATTTAAGTGGAAACTGTAGATTGCTTGATTAAGGATTAAAGAGTATGGAATGTTGGCTCGATACGACTACCTCCCCACCACGGCTCTGAAATTGGAAGGGGATATTTTCCCTTCTCGATGACTTGGTATCTCGATTCCGGTGGTGTTGACATATCATCATGTGCTAGTTTCGGGGCTCCAATCCTAACTTAAATTTGTTAGATCGGGATTTCCTACCGTTTTGTATCAGCTTATTTTCAAACCATGTATGAACTTCACAAAGTACTGGAACTACTAGTTAAAACGGTACCCATCACTCTATCAGGTTGCTCACCTTGTATCGACTGTACGGGGTACACGCCCGCCCTTGTACTTAGTTTTTCCACTAACAGGCGACGGTACCTAGCACCAGTATTCAGTCAAATAGACAGCCTAGTAGACCTAGTTCCAATTTTTCACCAAGGGGGAGTATTATTCATTTTTGGTCTTATTTGTACATAGGTAGGGCCTAAATAAGCCTTACCTTATTGGCACTGAACTCCTATAGTGGACAGTATGGATAAAAAAGATCCGGTAATGTTGTCTTAATTTCGTTAAGGCAGCTGATGGGAGTTATGAGCCCACAGTACAATTTTATGGAGAATAGTGCCACAGTTGCTTCTATTTTGCATATGAAATTATCACAGCCAAAATTTTACCCTGGATTTTGTCTATCTTAATCAATAAGCATAAAATGACATTTATGTCTTACTCTCTTAACATTAAGTGATTCTAGTCTATCTATCAATGCACATTGAATCCTAAGTACTGTCAAAGCCCTATATTGTCATTGTAACTATTTATTTGATGACATGGCACGCTAAATACTCTCGGTTTCAGGAATCGAACCAACTTACGTACACTGGAGATGGATCTGTTGATTTTTCCGGAAACCGTGTCGTGAAGGAGAAAACTGGTAGATGGAGGGCATGCCCATTCATCCTAGGTGATTTTCTGCAGTAATGCCCAAGTACATTTTTTTTGTTTACATCCGCTATAGTTATAAGCGTAATTTAACTATCATAAACAACCTACAGGTAATGAATGCTGTGAGCGGTTGGCCTATTATGGCATCTCGACAAACCTTGTCACTTACCTGACAAAAAAGCTGCATGATGGTAATGCCTCTGCTGCTAGAAATGTGACTACATGGCAGGGAACTTGCTATTTGACTCCCCTTATTGGAGCTATCCTGGCTGATGCATACTGGGGGAGGTATTGGACGATTGCAACGTTCTCCACGATATACTTCATCGTAAGTCATCTTTGCTGAAGTTTACTGATTAATCATGTGCATGAGTTCTTATAGATCCCTCAAATTGAAGATGCATGTATGCGCTACTAGAGGAGAAATTCTCATCCTCTCCACTGCAGTTAGAGTAATAGCATGACTTGATATGGTGTATCCAGATTCATCATTTTCACACTAGATATCCTGATACAGTCTACCAACTCATGTATGAATAATTTTGAAAGCTGCATGTTACTATGTGAATAGTATTCATATAATTCTTTGTGTGCCAGCTTGGTCCGTAGATGTTAATATCTGAACTGCTATATTGAATTCTCGTATGACATGGTTAATATCTTATCTTGACATCATGGTTTAACTGTAGGGGATGTCAGTACTGACTCTTTCAGCAACAATGCCCGCGCTCATTCCTCCATCCTGTGAAGGATCCCTTTGCCCACCAGCCGATCCTTATCAATATACTGTCTTTTTTCTTGGTCTTTACCTGATTGCGCTTGGTACTGGTGGAATCAAGCCATGTGTCTCATCTTTTGGAGCGGATCAATTTGATGATACAGATCCAGCTGAACGAGTCCAGAAGGGGTCTTTCTTTAATTGGTTCTATTTTTCCATAAACATCGGTGCTCTTATATCAAGCAGTTTTCTGGTTTGGGTGCAAGACAACCTAGGATGGGGACTAGGCTTTGGCATTCCAACAGTATTCATGGGGCTGGCCATTATAAGCTTCTTCTCTGGCACTTCGCTCTATAGATTCCAAAAACCAGGTGGTAGTCCTATCACACGGGTATGTCAGGTAGTTGCTGCCACCTTGCGCAAGTGGAATGTGCCCGTTCCAGAGGACAGCTCTCTCCTGTATGAGCTACCTGATGGGGTTTCAGCAATTGAAGGGAGTCGGCAATTGGAGCACACTGATGAACTCAGGTGCGTCTTTTTCTGAGCTAAAATTTCTCAGAAGAGCATAACATAGCACCATAACCCCAGGCAGTTTATCGACCTTTTAAAATCTACGCAAATAAAGTTCTGAGTTTATTAGTTGCTGATTCTTTTATGTTATTAACATTTAGTTTGATAAATTTAACTTTAAAACTTGATATGGCCTTTTGTCTTTGTGAATCTGTTCACCTCCTTTTTCTAAATTTGTGTGGAAGGTAATAGCCTAACTGGCATTTGTTTCAGATGCCTGGACAAGGCGGCTACAGTTAGTGATCTTGATGTGAAAAATGATAGCTTCAACAACCCATGGCGAGTGTGCACCGTCACCCAGGTGGAAGAACTGAAGATATTGGTAAGGATGTTCCCTGTCTGGGCAACGACTATTGTGTTTTCGGCTGTCTATGCTCAGATTTCCACCATGTTTGTGGAACAAGGAATGGTGCTTGATCCATCAATCGGCTCATTCAAAATTCCTCCAGCATCTCTATCCACCTTTGACGTGGTTAGTGTCATTATATGGGTTCCTGTCTATGATAGCGTCTTGGTTCCACTCGCTCGGAGGTTCACTGGCAACGAGAGGGGCTTTACAGCGTTGCAGAGGATGGGCATTGGCTTGCTAATCTCCATCCTAGCAATGTCAGCAGCTGCAGTCCTTGAGATACAAAGGCTGGCCATTGCCAGGGAGATGCACTTGGTGGATCAAAATGTCCCCGTTCCATTGAGCATCTTGTGGCAGATTCCTCAGTATTTCTTGGTTGGTGCTGCAGAGGTATTCACATTCATCGGAGCTCTCGAGTTCTTCTATGACCAATCACCGGATGCCATGAGAAGCCTCTGCAGTGCGCTGCAACTCCTGACCACAGCGCTCGGAAACTACCTCAGCGCATTCATTCTGACAATGGTTGCCTACTTCACAACAAGGGGAGGAAACCATGGATGGATTCCTGACAACTTGAACGAAGGGCATCTCGATTACTTCTTCTGGCTACTCGCTGGGCTCAGCTTTCTGAACTTTGCGGTGTACATCTTGTGCGCAAACAAATTCAAGAGCAAGAAAGCAGCTTGAGCTGTGAGCGTCAGGAATTTGATGGCGTGAAAGCCCGAGGTCAAGACTAAGATGGCGTGCCATCGTGTACATTGCACTTCAAAATCTGTATATATAAGCTTTCCGGGACATGACCCCTGCCCTGTGGAAGCACAGTTCTCTTTGTATTTAATTCCACAATGTAATGTCGTCTTGGATTTCTTTTCCTGTATATAAATATTTTATTTACTCAAGGTTGACAAATGCAGCCCTCTAATTTCCTGTTGAGCATTCTTTATGTTCTCTTAATGTTAATATGTGCAGTGTAGTGGTCGGAGTATTTTGGTATGTACAAAGTGTACAACGTTTCTAGTAAGGTTGCAAGCGGCGTCCCGCGTAAGCAAAATCATGGCAAAAGTTGGTATGGAATCAGATGAAAATTAGTGCAGGGCTAGTGTAAATGTAATCCCTCATCCGGCGTCGCCTGACACCCTTAGTTTGTGGGCATCAATTTTGGTCGAACGAGATCAAATCTCTGACTGAACACGTCCTGTGTACTCGCGTGTCCAAAAGAGAAACGGCACTGCGTTCTGTTATAGGATTTGAGCCGAAACGTGCAGCTGATCGTGGTGATCTGAAACCCAGCATTCCCTGCCTTTGACCAATGCAGGTCCCTCTAATCGTCGTTGGCTGATGAACAACTTGTGATAATGATAAAATAAAAAAAAGGCAAAGGTAAGGTCAAGAGCGTCGCTACCGAAACGTGGATGGTTGCAGGGGAGCACGTTGGGTTGGGGAACGAGCTGCGGCACAATCGTGGGCAATCAGTTTGACCTGAATTTTCTCTTTGATATGGTAGTTTGTCCCAAGCTTCCGGCGGGAACGGTTGCATGCATCGATCACGCCCTAATTTGACAATGCTCCAGCTCTGGTCAGAGCAAATCATTAGTTTGCTCCCTTTGTTCCAAACTATTTATTGCAGATTTATCTAGATATTTATTTATGTAGACGTGTTTCCAGTGGATAGATAAATGCAAATTTAAACAAATCTATGACATCTAATTTGAGACAAGGGAATATTAAACAACTTCTTTTTAGCTGATAATAAATAAAACTAGGGTGTGTCTTTCTTAGTGGGCTGAGAATCAGTTAGATAATGTTATCAAATCTTAGTTGCAATTCATATTACAACTGATAGCATGAACCACGAAGCTAATCTAACAGTCAATATAATTTTTTTCTTAGTGTCATCCCCACCTGCAACTAAAAAACTCTCAGTTGCAACTCACTTGAAACTGAAGAAAATCCAGTTACAACCTAACTTATAACTCATATACACGAATCACGATGCAATATAACAGTGCAGAACTTGACTAACCATGAACTTTCTCAGCTAGCTAGCTGGGAACTAGCAAATCTCATAAAACTAACCAACTTTTGAGAACCATTGTACTACGTGCCTGACAGGATGTGCACGCTGATTCGTTGCCGTCCATGAAGCATCGGTATCTTTGAGTGCAACCCACCAGCACAGCAGGCCAACATCATCTGCGCAGGCCGCACGTAGCCGAGACCCGATCGAGAAGGATTGCAATCGGCCGCCGGGAATCGCGTCGGTCAGTTCAAGTCGTCTTCCCCCTAACCACCACCAGATTTTGGCCCTTCTCCTCGGCCGGCCTCTCTTGCCTTAACCTACAGTACCATATATGATCGGTTCAACCTTGTCTGCTACTCGATCGATCAGCAGCTGGCATACGTGATCTATGTTGTTCGACTGACCAAATTTTCTTCTGTCTAGCTATCTGAACATCCAGACAGGCCTTCCTTTGGAGCCATTCTTGGACGCTGAGGTAGCCGGCCGTGCGTTTCTTGGATCGAAGATGTTGTGCTGTGCCGGCGAGAAGGAGGAGCCGCTCGGCTCGCCTGCCGGCTACCCGGCCACGCCGCCGCCACGAGCACCAGGTTCTTACTTACAATTTCCTTCCCATTCCTCCACAAGCATTCGCGTTGTTGCAGCATTAATGTTACCACGCCTATTCGTTTCGATCGGTCGTGGTCTTGAACGGTCGATCAATCTCGTCGTTCTTTGCAGCGCAAGCGAGAGGGCCGAACGCGCCGCGGGCCGGCGTCGGGCCGGCGAAGGTGCTGCCGATCGACGTCCCGGCCGTCACGCTGGCGGAGCTCAACCGCCTCACGGGCAACTTCGGCGCCCGGTCGCTGGTCGGGGAGGGATCCTACGGCCGCGTGTACCGCGCGAAGCTTAGCTCCGGCGAGACCGTGGCGGTCAAGATGTTCGACAACTCCGGCTCCGGGCAGTCGGAGGCCGAGTTCTGCGCGCAGCTGTCGGTGGTGTCGCGGCTGAAGAGCGAGCACTTCACGCAGATGCTGGGCTACTGCCTGGAGCTCAACAACCGGATCGTGCTCTACGAGTTCGCCACCAACGGCTCCCTCTACGACATCCTGCACGGCAAGAAGGGCGTGCAGGGCGCCGAGCCGGGGCCGGCCCTGACCTGGAGCCAGCGCGCCAGGGTGGCGCTCGGCGCCGCCAGGGGCCTCGAGTACCTGCACGAGAAGGTGCAGCCGTCCGTGATCCACCGCGACGTGCGATCCAGCAACGTGCTCGTCTTCGACGGCCACGACGGCAAGATCGCCGACTTCAACCTCACCAACCAGTCCCCCGACACCGCCGCGCGGCTCCACTCCACCAAGGTCCTCGGCACCTTCGGCTACCACGCGCCCGAGTACGCCATGACGGGGTGCCTCACGCAGAAGAGCGACGTATACAGCTTCGGGGTCGTCCTCCTCGAGCTCCTCACCGGCAGGAAGCCCGTCGATCACACCATGCCCAAGGGCCAACAGAGCCTCGTCACCTGGGTACGTTGCCTCCACCTTCTCTCTTCTATCTCGTTGAACGCTTATTCTATCTGAATCTGATAGAGTATGACATTGATAATCGTGCAGGCCACTCCGAGGCTGAGCGAGGACAAGGTCAAGCAGTGCATCGACCCCAAGCTCAACAACGACTACCCACCAAAAGCGGTGGCCAAGGTGGGTACAGCTAGTCATTGACTCGACTGAATCGCTTTCTGTGATCCTCTAATCTGTTTTTAACTGAAATCTCTTCCACTCAGCTCGCGGCGGTGGCGGCGCTGTGCGTGCAGTACGAAGCCGATTTCAGGCCCAACATGACCATTGTCGTCAAGGCTCTGCAGCCCCTTGTCAATGCCCGTCCGGCTGGAGATCACTAGGTAGACAGAGCCACGACAATGCTTTCGTCCTCTCCTACTGCAGCAACTTCAGTTAATTATTCCACTTCCAGTAACCCTGAAGCAAGGTAACCCTTGTCTGCGCCATACCGTGATCAAGCAGCTGCGGCTGGAATGATCGGTCTATTTGACCTGACCAAATGTGATGTACTCCGCATTACATAACAAAATTATATGTGAAGTGGGTATTACTTGTAAAATCTATCAGAAGATCGTCTTAGATGAACACTTGGAAATGTGGTTGATACATAGTAAAGAATTTGTAATACTTCCTCTTACTCATCACTACCGTCTTAATTTTGTCTATTTAGTGTCTAGATACATCCAAATTTTGATAAATTAAGAGATTTTTTTATCGGACGGAGGGAGACATTTGGATCAATCCACACTATGTTTTCCCTTGATTTGCCCAACAAAACTCTAGATGCGTTCCAAGGTATTATTCGAGAATTCATGTGGAGAGAAAGGAAGGACGTGAAGGGTGGCCACTATCTTGTGGCGAGGTTGCGTGGAGTTGGCATCAGAGAAGGAGAATGGTGGGGCTGGGATCCCCAATCTGAACCTCTCAACATGGCGTTTCGTTGCCGGTGGGCTTGGGTGCAACGCATGAACCCCTCCAAAGCATGATCTTCCCTCAACATCCAAATTCTGCAGGCGGCGATGGCCATCTTCAGAGTGGCAACATTTAGCGAGCATGATGACACCGAGAAAGCCCTCTCCTAGATGGATAGGTGGTTGCACGCGAGGAGGATCTGCATGTTTCCTCTCAATCTCAGAGGGGCTCATGGGAGTGTGGGTGACGGGGATTGCAGATCGAACCTCAATGCAGGTGTTCCAAATGTGCTCTTGGTTGTGTGGGGCAGGTTGCTTAGGCGAGGTGTTGGAGATAGTACCCTAGAGACAAATAGTAAGGAGTAATTATTATTATATCTCAATTGGTCATAACAGTTTCGTGCCATGCTACATAATGTATTAATAGGAAACATTGATACACATGTGGTACCCTGCAGGCCACCTACTAATTATAGACAGCCGCCTAATTCCCGACGACTCATCTCTGTTTGGGACGATTCCACAAGACCTAGTCCCAACTCCCAAGCGAACGCAGCGATCACGGCTTCTTCCTACAAGACGAGCGATCAGGCGGCCAAGCGACTGCCCACGAACAGTCTTAGTGTCGACGCAAAAATATTTATGTGAACTTGTGCTTGTCTAAGTGTTAAACTATGTCTGTTACTCCCTCCGTCACTAAAAAGGATGTCTTAAATTTTTCAAATTTTGGATGTACTAGATACTAAATTGGGTCTAGATATATCCAAATTTGGACAAAGTTGAGATACCCTCTTAGTGACGGACATGGGCGGACACACAGGGTGGGCCGGGTGGGCCGTGGCCCACCCCAAAATCTGAGATTTTTTCTAACTACCTCAGAAAAAAAACCTTTTCATCGATAGCAACCCAGTGTTCTGCGTCTCGTCTTCGCGTGAGCGGTTGCTTCCTCCCTCGATGCCTGCTGGTCCATGCCTCCCCGGTCGCCTCTCCTAGCGCCCTCGCCGGCTGCCCGGCTCGTCGGCTCGGTCCCTCCTCCTGCCCACCGGCCCACCTGACCACCCCCAACCGGCCATCCCCGCCGCCCCTCCGGTCTCTGGGGATCTGACGGAACAAGTCAATCCGTGGCTCCTCGCTGCTCCGGCTCGGCCGGCGGCTGCCTTGCCGGTCGCCGCCCTCTTTCCGCCCAGTATATGTTGTTGTTCGCCGGCCAACGTCCTCTGTCCGTGCAACGCCCAGCTCGGTGGTCTTCCTTGACTGAGCTAGCATGGTTCAGAGGGGACCAAGAAAAGATTTTACTCCGTACATAAAAGGATCAAGATTATATTACAGGTGAAATATTGGTATGTTCATATTTCCATGTTTCGTGCACTGCGAAGTAGAGAGCGAACATGCTGAGCAGCTTACTAGATAAGATATTAAGGTTATAAAACATATGATGGTTGAGAGTTAAACACGTTTTTTCTTTCTTTCAAATTGCAGCGACTGGCTTTGTTTCTGGCAAACTGAGGAAGAAAGAATAAATATAGATTTATATTTCTTTCTGACGGGTTAACATCATTTAGCAAATTATTGGCTATATATATTGCTCATTTATCAAATTTTTCTCACAATTGGAGCAGCGCAAAAAAAAAAATTGAGATGTGCCCACCCTCCAATTTTTTCCTGCGTCCGCCACTGGTGACGGAGGTAGTACTTTATGTTGAATTGCCGCTTGTTGAAGTTGAGTGATATTCCTTGTCTTGTTGTCTACTTCGTTATACGTGCCTTTTTGGACCAAGGTAATATGCCGCTATTTTATTGTGACAAATATTCATTTTCGTAACGTATCCGTCCCGTATCCGCTCCATTATCATCTCCGGTGATTTTCATTTCCATATTCGTTTCCACGGTTTCTGATTTCGTTTTCGATTCCGTCAAGATAAGCGGAAACAAAAATGATAAGACATATTTCCATCCGTTTCCGTTCCGTTTTCAACCCTAGAACGATTGCAAATGGCCACATTCAAGTCATCTTTCCCCTAAGCACCACCAGGTTTTGGCCCTTCTCCTCGCCCTCTCTTGCCTGAACCTACCATATATGACCGCTTCAATCTTGTCAGCTACGTACCTCCATCGATCGCCAGCTGATATACGTGATCTATGTTGTTCGTATCGACTGGTGACAAAATTTTCTGTCTAGCTAGCCCAGCATCCAGACCGGCTCTCGGATGTTGCAGTTTCTTGCAATAAGGCTGTCGTGCTGCGTCGGCGAGCAGGACGAGCAGCACGACCCGGCTACGCCGCCTCCGCAAGCGCCAGGTTCTTAATCGTAGTCCACGTTCCAATTTCCATTTCTCCACGAGCGTATACTCGAATGCTGATTCGATCCAGCTAATTAGTTCCTGGTCCTAAAATGCAATTTTTACAGTGCAGCCGAGAGGGCCGAACGCGCCGAACAATGACGACGTCGGGCCGGCCAAGGTGATGCCGATCGACTTGCCGGCCATCCCGCTGGCGGAGCTCAACCGTCTCACTGGCAACTTCGGCACCGGCTCGCTGGTCGGGGAAGGCTCGTACGGACGCGTGTACCGCGCCAAACTGAGCACCGGCGAGGCCGCGGCGGTGAAGGTGTTCGACAACGGCGGCTCGGGGCAGCCGGAGGCCGAGTTCTGCGCGCAGCTCTCCGTGGTGTCCAGGCTCAGGAGCGAGCACTTCACCCAGATGCTTTGGCTACTGCCTGGAGCTGAACAAACGCATCGTGCTCTACGAGTTCGCCACCAACGGCTCCCTCTATGACATCCTGCACGGCCAAAAGGGCGCCGAGCCAGGGCCGACCCTGACCTGGAGCCAGCGGGTGCGGGTGGCCCTGGGCGCCGCCAGAGGCCTCGAGTACCTGCACGAGAAGGTGCCGGAGACGTCCGCTCCAGCAACGTGCTCATCTTCGACGACCACGACGGCAAGATCGCCGACTTCAACCTCACCAGCCAGTCCCCCGACACCACCGCCCGCCTCAACTCCACCAAGGTCCTCGGCACCTTCGGCTACCACGCCCCCGAGTACGCCATGACAGGCCAGCTCACGCAGAAGAGCGACGTCTACAGCTTCGGGGTCGTCCTCCTGGAGCTCCTCACAGGGAGGAAGCCGGTCGATCACACCATGCCAAAGGGCCAGCAGAGCCTCGTCACCTGGGTACTTACACTCCACCTGCTCTCTTAATTAGTCTACTCTACTCTCTTGTGAATCTTGTTGAACGCTTATTCTATCCGGTCGAGTATGACACTGATGATACAGGCCAGTCCGCGACTGACTGAGGATAAGGTCACTGAGTGCATCGATCCCAACCTCAACAGCGACTACCCACCAAAAGCAGTGGCAAAGGTTGTCACTGACTCGAATGTGAATCGCTTGCTGATGCTCTATCTGTTTTTAACTGAATCTCTTCTGCCCAGCTCGCGGCGGTGGCAGCGCTCTGCGTGCAGTACGAAGCCGATTTCAGACCCAACATGACCATTGTCGTCAGGGCTATGCAACCCCTTATCAATGCCCGTCTGGCAGGAGATAACTAGCTAAAGACTGCCATGTCGATGTCTTCATCCTCTCCAGCATAAAACTGGATCATTGTTACTCATGCAATAACCCTGAAGAGAGGGTCCTTTGTCTGCGCCCTACGATGATCAAGCCGCTGCGGCTGGAATGATCTGTCTATTTGGCCTGACCAAAAGTAATTTACTCCCTTCGTTCTACTGAAGATATCGAAATTTTGTCTAAATTTAAATGTATCTAAACATTAATAGTGTTTACATACATTCACATTTCAATAGAGTTAAGATTTCTTTTATGAAACGGAGGGAGTATTACATA
Organism: Lolium rigidum; assembly: GCF_022539505.1. Classification (NCBI taxonomy): domain Eukaryota; kingdom Viridiplantae; phylum Streptophyta; class Magnoliopsida; order Poales; family Poaceae; genus Lolium; species Lolium rigidum. Next base: position 357,542,827 of record NC_061510.1, on the reverse strand, counting down.
AGAAGAGTATGTAAAGTGGGCATTGCTTGTAAAGCTTATCCAGTGTAGAAGGGATTCGTCTGGATGAGAACTTGGAAAGTGGTTCATACATAGTAAACAGTTTGTAATAGTACTTATGCTTTTGTTACAAATCAGATGCCACGCAACCATGATGGACTTCCATGGAATCGGAGAGGATTTTCTAAAGGAGGCGGCTAATTCCTGGTCAACCTGAAATTAGCTTGGTTTCATGTGTAATTCACGTGCAACAAAGGTAAAGGATGCACGTGCAAAATACACATCCATGTGTAACTCTCGTATGCATGAATCACGATGCAAATCTAACGGTTGTCGAGTTGATCTGAAACTAACTTAATTCCCGGCTGACCGGGAATTAGCAAAAGGGTTTTCTAAAACCTAGTTGCTGTTAGATTGAAACCATTATTTTTGGGGTGCCTATGTCTCAGTTAACTGCGGTTTTCTTAAGTCTCGGTCAACCGGGAGAAGTGCAATTGCAGTTTAGAAAAAAAATAACTCGCTTCAGTTGCACTTCTAAAATGTTTTTGGATGACTCAAACTCAAAAAGTTCTCAGTTAACTGAGATATAACAGATCTGTCATTTTTAAACCTTATGTATCGCGCGGCGTGTTTTGGAGCAGACTGATGGCAACTTGTCACATGGCCAAGTGATAAGGAGAAAGTTGCCATCTAACCATCAATTCCAAAGCTGCGCGGTGCCCGTATCTCTCCATAGAAAACCAAAAATGGAACACAACGCTCATTATAAAGTTTGTATTTTTTATTTTATGGAAACACTATTAATGGATTTTGAGAAAATAAAAATTCACATATGTAGGTATTGGTTAGAAAGTCAGCTCCATAGATTCCCAACCATTTGCGATCTTAATTATGAATGAAAAGGCTATCATATAACTATGTAAGCTACAACCGAGTTTCTAATTTCTAACATCTATCTATATGACTGCCCATTGAATCTGTGCGTGGTTTTCATTGCGGCTGCCATAACTTTTTCGATAATTTTTTTTTGTACCAAATGGTGCTTCGTAGTAATAATTTCTTGTTTGCATGTGCATCAGTTGGCCCATGTTCTCTCCTTATCGAAGAAATATAGTAATATATAGTACAATTTTATCTTTTCCATTTTCCACATGTGCCTCAAAAAGGTCATCTACGTTTACAAAAAAATACCAGTTCTACCTATGCCTACACGGGTGATTTGTTATATATAATGTTCCCAAAGCATATAATTATGTTTTTCACTCTTTTTTACAAATTAAGTTCATATGTACTGTGATATCAATGATTTTTGACTAAAGGGGTGAATAGGTTAGCATGCAAATTTGAGTTCTAAGTTCTCTAGAGTACTTGAGCAGCAAGATAGTAAGAAGGAAATACACAAAGTAAATGAAAGATGTACAAACATGACATCTGATGCATTCCTAACATATTTGTTGGAGTAACTTCAAGGACATTTTGGTATAGAGGCATTCAAGACTCAGACCCTTCCGACGCGCATAGCACCTCACTAGCGGCCCGTAACGGGCGCTAGTCCCGGTATGCCAACCGGGACATTACATGCCGTTACTAGCCGGGATAAATGGCCCCCCACGTGGCCGTGATACATAGTTTGGGCTGGAGAACCTTTAGTCCCGGCACGTAACATAATATTATTTTCAATAATAATGTTTTTCATTTTTCTTATTTCATTTTCCTAATTTCATTTTCCTTTTTTTTTCCTTTTCTACTTTTTTTTCTTTTTTTAATTTTATTTGACTTGTTACTCTCTCACTTGGACCATTTTTAATATTAATTACACTTAATATGTAGTCAAATTGTAGTCATCACTTCTCGGTCGGTCATCCATCCGCACACTACTCCATCCTCAGCACGCTTAACTCCTCGGTTCTTTCTGCGCTCCCGCGAATGTGATTGTAACTTGTTGTAAATACTACCATATCAATCATATTAACTCTTATATCATTGTGTCACATTTCTGTATTTTTGAAACCAAAAACCATCTGTAAACCGGAATTGGACAAATAATATATGCTTTATTATTGGAAAAATGTGAGTGATTTGAATATGAAATAATTATGTTTTATTCATTTATTATTATCAAATAATATATGCATTATTCATATAATATGGCTAAATAATTAATATCTTGAAATCTGTAAACCGGAATTTGAAAAATAATATATGTTTTATTATTAGAAAAATGTGAGTGACTTGAACATTAAATAATTATGTTTTTATTCATTTATTTTTATTATTATTATCAAATAATATATGCATTATTTATATAATATGACCAAATAATTAATATCTTGAAATATGTAAACCGCAATTGGACAAATTATATATGCTTTATTATTAGAAAAACTAGCAAGGTGGCCCTCGCAAATGCGAGGGCAACATCTGAAATTTCCTGCAAAATATGTTTCTATGGTCTATAGATACTTGGAGTACTATGGTATTGGATTTAACATGGTTCTTAATTTCTAGTCATCGCAGATATTTCTCTCGATAAAAAATCACTTTTTTGAGGACCATATCTATTAACTTTTAGTTCTTTGCATTAACACATAATGAATAATGACCATATATTTCTTTCGTATCCGATTGCTGAATGTTTCTAGTGTGAGGTCCAAATCAAAGCATACTTGTAGATTTGAGATCAATTTAGAGTTAACAAAGTTGGTGAGTATAAGTCGGAGGAGGCGTTTTGGCTCATAGGAGCATTTGCACCCATTATGCAAAAAAATTAAAAAAATTAAAATGTTAAAAAAATTCTAACATAAAATTTATGGTGTACATTGTGATCGACATCTTATGTTCGTACACAACTGTTCGTGAAAAAATAACATTTTATGTGGCATGTACAAAAAATACAAAAAAATGTTCTGTACGTAGTCGTGTTGTAGCATCAAAATTTATCTTTTGTAAGGAGACACAAAAAATAAAAAATAATTTTGAAACTTGTGTACGAACATAAAATGTCTAGATGTACATGTAAATTTTATTTCGAATTTTTTTGAAACTTCAAAATGTATTTTAAGATAACGGGTTCATATGCTCCTACTATAAGCCAAAATGTATTTCATAATCAAGGGACTGTCGAATCAAGATTTAATTAGCTGATACGGTTACACTTGTACGTACTCATGTTTAGAGAAATAGAAATATTGATTACTGAATCTCTTCTTCTGTTGCTTGATTGCTTCCGTGCTTCAAATTCTTACGCACAAGAGTATTGGAAAATTTATATTGAGGTAATCATATTTTTTTATGCATCATGAATCCAACTTTACACGTTAACACACCGACAATCTTAATTTCCTCATATGTGTAGTAGACACGTTGATCCTAGTCAATTTGTAGTGTTTTTTTTTAACCTTTTTGAGTAGCTAGTTCATACTTTCACTAGTGGAAAACAGGGTTTTTGTGGCGGGTGGTAAGGGCCTTTTGTCGCGGGTGGTCATCCGCGACAAAAGAGGCGCGATAAAAGGTCCACCTTTTGACGCGGGTCGCTTACCACCTGCGACATATAGTCCACCACGTGGCAGGCGCGGGGCGCGCAGGGGACAGACCCTTTCGTCGCGGACGGTATTACCACCCGCGACAAAAGGCCCTCTACGTGGCGCGCGCACAACGCTGCTGCTTTAGGGTTTGAGGGGTGCAGCACCCCCGTCCCCGCCACCGACTGCCTGTTATTTCATTTTTTTCATTCGAAAATAAAAGTTGCATATATTTGTACGCTACTAGAAGTGGTATACGTTCATTCATTATATATATATATATATATAGATCGATCAAACAAATATTAGAAGCAAAAGTGGATTCCCCTTACATGTAGATTCCCCTTACATATATATATACATGTAGCTCACGATCGACAAGCGGTACTAACGACCGTCTATTTGGAGGTAGAGCATCTATTTGGACTAAACAAGCCTTTGTTGTTTAGTACTTCTCTAACCAAAAGTTCCGCTAGTTCCTCCGCAATTCCTAGTAGGTGTTCTTTTTGTTGGAGTCTGTCCCGCATGAAGTCGACATATATACGAAAATGAGATGAGTATGACTATATCAATCTCGATAACGAAATATTGACGATAATAAATAAAGTTGTGAATGTTATTGCTTACGTTGAATTTATTTTTGTTCTGCTTCTCAGTGGTTAACATGCGAATGGACTCGCAAACGTAGTATCCACATAGATTCGTCCCTTGTGGCTGCTGAGGGCACGGTACATGAGTAAATGTTAGCTTCTCTGCCCATGTACCCTCCTTATGATGATTCTTGAAAGCTGTCCAAGCCCTGCCAGGCAAAATAATGATTGAATGAGTGGATAATTAATTGATATCTCACGAAAGATATAGCGCGGCGATGAAGGAAATTACACTTGGAGCAACTTCTGCAAGTCGCGGAACCCGTCCACGTCTCTACTCAGTGGGTCTCTTACTTCAACTATTCCCTTATCAGGTTGAATGTCTAGTAGAATCCAGCGGAAGCTGCACATGTTATGTATATACGTCAGGAATTACACTTAACATCGAGTAAGAAAAATTGAATGTGCATAAAAGATCATTAAGACTCTCACTCGTAGTTGTAAGGAAACAATATTGAATCACAGAAATATTACTCCCCCCAAAACCTTAGTATGTTTCCCCCCGTTTCTTGGCCTTTATGCTTTACCGTTTCAACATGTATTTTATCTGGGTCAACAAACCCAATATTGATAATATTATTACTTTTGCATTCACTGATCTTCGATCCGCATAAGAGAACACATAAGATATAATGAGTATATGCAATGAAAACGAACATGAACTGAATGAAAATGAACTTATATGTAGTTAACAACTTACAAGCAATAGCAACTCATGAGAGATTTATCGAGGGCTTCTAAATTGAATAACTGCCAGAGTTTATTCATCTCAATATGGATCTCCTCCTTTCGGTAGTAATATTCAAATGGTATATTCACCACGATGTACCTTATGTTCTCCTTGCATGCATCAAGGTACCACTGATGCAAATTCCGCGTATGTCTTGGCAGTTTATGCAGCTGCTCTCTGCTGACCAAGTCGGCCCCGTAGACAAATTTAGGAGCTATATCAGCAGTGGGTAGTGCAGCATCGGCTGCTAACAGCAATTCCTCCACGGTAACTGAACAGGCAGCCGCTAGCCTTGCAGCTTCTTCCATATCGAAACCACCATGTTCCTGGTACTCCTTGGGAACATTAAACACTGTGAGTGCTGGGATCGATTGTTTGGGCTGATCTCCGAGGAGGGGAACTTCCTTTCTCTTTTTGCCTTTTGTTGTTTGCTTGGCCTTGAGGGGTGCACTTGTTGAACTTGACTTTTCTCGGCTGCACTTCTAGCTGATGATTTGCTCGTGCTAGCAATATCCTTCTCCTTAGCCTTTTCATCCTTATTCTCGTCAATTGCCCTCGCAAGGTGGCGTGTATAGTCATCCTTCTTCTCGTGTAAGTCATATTGCGATGGTGTGTTCAGAAAAGAAATAGCATATGCTTTTTGCTTCTCGGTGTATGGCTCTGGCGCTGGAGGTTTTGGCTTATGAAAATGCTCATAGTTGTATTTCGCAACAATGGCCTCATTTTCCTCGACAGTACGATCGTAAGGACGGGGGGGGGAGCAACCTTTGGTACTTTTGGGAGGGGCGACATCTTGCGGACAGGACTCTTGAAACGCTTCGGGCTGGGTGCATTCCGAGTCTTAGTGGGCGGAGGCGGCGGCGCTGGAGATGGAGATGGACTACAGATGTAGTGGTCGACGTCGTACCCATGGGGTGATGGTGGCGACATGTGATCAGTAGGAGAGGTGATGGTGGCCTGCGATCACCTGGAGGAGGTGATGGTGACCTGCTGGGACGACTGGTACTAGGGGCTACCCAGCCTGGCAGCCTGATGTTCTTCTTTTCCCAGAGAATGATTTCTCACAGCACCTCTCTGAGTGTAAGCCCCCATCACCTCCAGGGATTTCGAGCTCCAATGTCTCCCACGACGGTACAACTGAATCCACCCCGACACGAGCATAGCCAGCTGGAATCTGATTGCCATGCCATGTTGCCGGCTCACCTTCAGGTCCAAATGCAGGTAAGACATAGCCGACCGCCACCTTAACAGACACCTTCCTGAACACCTCATGGAGATCACAAGGTGTTTGCTCCTTGATTCCATCCAAGGGGTCGCCAGGACCGGCATCTATCATCCGTGTAGGCGGGGCCTCCGAGTCGGCCACGCTGCTGTCTCGTCGCTGAGATATGCCGGCGGTATTATCTGGCTGGCGATGTCCTTTAAGTTCATTAATCTCCCGCTGCTGCTGCTGAATCTCCCGCTTCTGCTGGTGTAGTTGCCGTTGGAACTCAGCCATCCGGTCATTCTGCACCTCCAGCTCGTGTTGTTTTGCTCTCGCTCGGCTTCTATAAGTCTCCGCGTCATTCGGAAACCCAAGCGCCCACGGAACACTAGGGCCGTAGCCTCTTGTTCGTGTTGGAGATATGCCCAAGAGGCAATAATAAATGGTTATTATATATCTTTGTGTTTATGATAATGTTTACATACCATGCTATAATTGTATTAACCGAAACATTGATACATGTTTGTTATGTGAACAACAAGGAGTCCCTAGTAAGCCTCTTGTATAACTAGCTTGTTGATTAATAGATGATCATGGTTTCGTGATCATGAACATTGGATGTTATTAATAACAAGGTTATGTCATTATATGAATGATGTAATGGACACACCCAATTAAGCGTAGCATAAGATCACGTCATTAAGTTATTTGCTATAAGCTTTCGATACATAGTTACCTAGTCCTTATGACCATGAGATCATGTAAATCACTTATACCGGAAAGGTACTTTGATTACATCAAACGCCACTGCGTAAATGGGTGGTTATAAAGGTGGGATTAAGTATCCGGAAAGTATGAGTTGAGGCATATGGATCAACAGTGGGATTTGTCCATCCCGATGACGGATAGATATACTCTGGGCCCTCTCGGTGGAATGTCGTTTAATGTCTTGCAAGCATATGAATAAGTTCATAAGAGACCACATACCACGGTACGAGTAAAGAGTACTTGTCAGGAGACGAGGTTGAACAAGGTATAGAGTGATACCGATGATCAAACCTCGGACAAGTAAAATATCGCGTGACAAAGGGAATTGGTATTATATGTGAATGGTTGATTCGATCACTAAAGTCATCGTTGAATATGTGGGAGCCATTATGGATCTCCAGATCCCGCTATTGGTTATTGGTCGGAGTGAGTACTCAACCATGTCCGCATAGTTCGCGAACCGTAGGGTGACACACTTAAAGTTAGATGTTGAAATGGTAGAACTTGAATATGGAATGGAGTTCGAATATTTGTTCGGAATCCCGGATGAGATCCCGGACATCACGAGGAGTTCCGGAATGGTCCGGAGAATAAGATTCATATATAGGAAGTCATTTTATAAGATTTAAAATGATCCGGAACGTTCTATGGAAGGTTCTAGAAGGTTCTAGAAAAGTCCGGAAGGGACTCCACCTCCCATGGCCGGCCAACCCTAAGGGGGAGGAGTCCCAAGTGGACTCCCCTAAGGGGGCCGGCCACCCCCCCACATGGAAGGGGGGAATCCCACCCCAAGTGGGATTTCCACCTTGGGTAGGTTTCCCTATCACATGGAAGGTTTTGGGTTCGGGTCTTATTCGGAGACTTGTAGTCCAACACTTGGGGCTTCCACCTATATAATGAGGGGACAAGGGGAGGGGGCCGGCCACCCCAACACAACAGGGTGGCCGCACCACCTAGATGGCCGGCGCCCCCCTCTCCCCAAACCCTAGTTGCCCCACTCCTCCTTCTTCCCCGCACGCTTAGCGAAGCTCCGCCGGGATTCTCCACCGCCACCGACACCACGCCGTCGTGCTGTCGGATTCAAGAGGAGCTACTACTTCCGCTGCCCGCTGGAACGGGGAAGTGGACGTCGTCTTCATCAACAACCGAACGTGTGACCGAGTATGGAGGTGCTGCCCGTTCGTGGCGCCGTGATCAAGATCTTCTACGCGCTTTTGCAAGCGGCAAGTGAACGTCTACCGCAGCAACAAGAGCCTCATCTTGTAGGCTTTGGAATCTCTTCAAGGGTGAGACTCGATAATCCCCGCGTTGCTACCGTCTTCTAGATTGCATCTTGGCTTGGATTGTGTGTTCGCGGTAGGAATTTTTTTGTTTTCTATGCAACGAATCCCATCAGTGGTATCAGAGCCGTGTCTATGCATAGATGGTTGCACGAGTAGAACACAATGGTTTTGTGGGCGTTGATGCTCTTGTTGTCTTTAGTTTGAGTACTTTGCATCTTTGTGGCATAGTGGGATGAAGCGGCTCGGGCTAACTTTACATGACCGCGTTCATGAGACTTGCTCCTCGTTCGACATGCAACTTGTATTGCATAAGAGGCTTTGCGGGTGTCTATCTCTCCTACTATAGTGAAGATTCAATTTACTCTTCTATTGACAACACTAGTATCACCTTTGTAGTTCATGTTCGTAGGTAGATTAGATCTTACTCGAAAACCCTAAACCACGTAAAATATGCAAACCAAATTAGAGACGTCTAACTTGTTTTTGCAGGGTTTGGTGATGTGATATGGCCATGATGTGATGATGAATATGTATGAGATGATCATTATTGTATTGTGGCAACCGGCAGGAGCCTTATGGTTGTCTTTAAATTTCATGTTGAGTAGTATTTCAAAATAGTTGTAATAGTTGCTACATGAGGTGAACAACCATGAAGACGGCGCCATGAACCTTGACGCTACTGATACGTCTCCGACGTATCGATAATTTCTTATGTTCTATGCCATATTATTGATGATACCTACATGTTTTATGCACACTTTATGTCATATTCGTGCATTTTCTGGAACTAACCTATTAACAAGATGCCGAAGTGCCAATTCGTTGTTCTCGCTGTTTTTGGTTTCGAAATCCTAGTAACGAAATATTCTCGGAATTGGACGAAATCAAGACCCAGGGGCCTATTTCGCCACGAACCTTCCAGAAGACCGAAGAGCATACGAAGTGGGGCCACGAGGTGGCCAGACCACAAGGCGGCGCGGCCCGCCCTGTGGTGTGGGCCCCTCGTCAGCCCCCCGACTCTGCCCTTCCGCCTACTTAAAGCCTCCGTCGCGAAACCCCTGAGGCGAAAAACCACGATACGGAAAACCTTACTGAGACGCCGCCGCCGCCGATCCCATCTCGGGGGATTCTGGAGATCTCCTCCGGCACCCTGCCGGAGAGGGGATTCATCTCCCGGAGGACTCTACACCGCCATGGTCGCCTCCGGAGTGATGAGTGAGTAGTGCACCCCTGGACTATGGGTCCATAGCAGTAGCTAGATGGTTGTCTTCCCTTGATCTGCCCGTCAAAACACTAGATGGGTTGCAAGGTTTTATTCAAGCATTCATGTAGAGAGAAGGAATGACTTGAAGGGTGGCCACTATCTCGTGGCGTGGTCGTGTGGAGTTGGCATCACAGAAGGAAAATGGTAGGGCTGGGATCCCCAATCTGAACCTGCTCAACACGGCGTTTCATTGCCGGTGAGCTTGGGTGCAGCGCATGAGCCCCTCAAAAGTCCAATTGTCCAAACCATGGTCTTCCCTCGACATCCAAATTCCGCAAGCGGCGATGGCCATCTTCAGAGCGGCAACATTTAGTGAGCACGATAACAGCGAGAAAGCCCTCTTTTAGGTAGATTGGTGGTTGCACGCGAGGAGGATCTGCGTGTCTGCTCTCAATCTCATAGAGGGGCTCACCGCTCACGGGAGTGTGGGTGACGGACTGTAGACCTAACCTCAATGCAGACGTTCTTAAATGAATTCTTTGTTGCGTGGGGCACGTTGCTTAGGAGAGGAGCTATCACTTCTTGTTATTTCGGCCGCCTGTTGATGTTGTAAACTTTTCGCTTGGCTCCTTTATACACATTTCAAGGCGTATTCTACGGAGTACAAGACTTTTAAATTTGGTACAGCCGTACAGGCTTACTTTTTCTGCTTTTTGATGGAGTTGAGCTTTGGTAGGTAGGCGAAGCTATCATGAATATCTGGCTGCGAGTCAAATTTGTGCCGTCTGTTCGAGCCTAACCCGGCGTGTTGTTTTTGCACCCATTGTGACCCAAGTTCTCCGTGGGTGACTACGTCCACGATGTCCAGGAGGAGGACGCCGTCATCGCGCAGGTGGCGGTCATCTCCGAGGCGGAGGCACGAGATCGCTGGCGTCGGCAGGAGGCTGACGCCGTCCGCCAAGTCCGGGAGTACGAGGCGGCGCGCCGGGAGGAGCGCATCCACCACGTCAAACTCGAGATCGTCGTGCTTGACACCGAGTAGGAGCTCGACGCCTCGCCTTCCTCCGCCACCTCACCTTCCTCCACCACCTCGCCTTCCTCCGCCACCACCGGCACCGCCACGCGCAGAGGCTCTCGAGGCCTCATTTTGGTCAAAATTAGGTTGCGCGGTTAGGAGTTGTTAGTTAACTTTATCTATTTTGTGCCTAGGCACATCAAAATTTACACTAATTAAGACATGTTTCGTAAGACGGAGGGAGATATCTGGATCCATGCACACTATGCTTTCCCGTGATCTGCCCGTCAAAACGTTAGATGCGTTCCAAAGTATTCTCGGAATATTCATGCGGAGAGTAAGAGCAACTCTAACATATACCGAATAACCTGTCGGAACCATATTTTTCCGACGAGTTTACGGGCTCGGGCCGAAAGGAGCCAGACTAGAGTCTGAACTTGCGACCTGGCCCGTAAACTCAGTTCGGGGGTCCGAGAAAAGCGACGGTCGTCCCGTATTAAAATGGGCTGCGGAGGGGAGTGCGGTTTCCAAACCCTACTCCCCTCCGTTGCTCCGTTGGAAATATGCATTGTGTTCCCCTCACATAAACCCGACACTCATTTGCTTTCCCACACAAAGACTGGATCGAATAGAGCAAGCCATGTGCAGAAACAAGATGGGATCTTGCTGAGAAGAGTAGTATGGCAGAGGAAGCGGACCTCGCTGGTGGTGGTCGTCCTTGGCAGCGCTGACGTTGGATAGGACGAACCCGGCACCAACGTTGAGCACCCTCCCTAGGCCACGTGTCCTGGTGTCTGACACCGCGTCGCCGCCATGCAGCGCCCTACGGTCCCCATGATCGTTGGTCATCTCTCCCTGGTGAGAGGCACCCAACAAGATCAATTCAATACAGCCAATACTGAAGAAAAGATGTTTTTTGGTTCCTTAGCATGTTTTTCCATATGGGGATTACAGAACCAGAAAAGGGAATGCACGCTATTTAATTAGCAGCATATTTTCTGTTTTAGATAATAGACATTATCCCAGCAACCTGCACATACAAAGCATATGCAACAACTTACCTGCAGAATTCAGATCTCGGATTTTCTGCCTCTAGTTCCCTTCTTGGCCTACCTTAAAAGTATGTCTGGTTGTCCATGTGTTCCTATACATAGCTAGACAAAACAGGTAACACAAAGATAAGATACACATTCTAGGAGAAGAACAATAAGACAAAATATAGTGGTGGCAGTTAAATACATCAATCATTAGTTCACTTTACTGAAATTACTTAAACACAACCACTTATTTTGTAAGTAGTAATATAAATACAGGACATCAATTACTAGTTCACTTTATTTACTATCAGCAAACACTTCACGCATACTAGTTGGAGTTCATCAAACCACAACATAAAATGTGGGAAAAGGGGACCTTCTGATGGATGGATGTCATCGTCGACAATGTCTCCCTCGAGCTCAAGATGAGACTGGAGGAGCTCCTCGCCGAGCATGTGCAGGTCATCCGCTTCAGCATCCAAGATTGTTACTCTGTTTCAATGAATCCACCGCTCACTGACAAACTGATAAGAACAAGATTTGGTGTCAAACCATGTGATACTTCACTTTAAGATAATTAGTTTAAACAACAATCTGCACCCGAACACGAACCTTGACGTTTATCATCAGAGCAAGGCTTGCCAGAATCTGTTTGTTCATCTTAAACACTTGCATCAGGATCAACTTTGATGCACTCAAATACTACTACACTTGAGGTTCACCTTGATGCACTCCAACACGCTTCAGGTCACCTGATAGATACCACCACAATATGCATCAGTATTTGGCTTGAACCTCAAGTCTAGTAGTAATACAGGAATCGATATGATTGAAAGTTTACACACCTTAAGTGAGCCATTGTTATGAGGACATATTACAATATAAGCAGTTCGAGTTCCTTGTGCTGCAATCCAAGATGGTCATCGCACCGTGGAACCTAGCTTTCAGAGCGCGCTCCAACTTATCCGAACGTACGTCGATAGCTGGAAGAACAGGCTCCAGAGCGAAGTCCTATAATTGATGGCAATATTGTTATTACCGTTGTAACAACAAAGTACAGGGGGGATGACATGAACAGTGGGCAAGAACCATTTCAGTGATACTTCCCATTCCTGAGGCCTGGCACATGCGACCTCATCAGATGGTGAACACTTAACTCCCTATAATCCCCTTATTTTCTGTCGCCCAACATCATCATCAACGACCAACAAATCCAGAAACCAAGCGACAACAAATCAAGAAAAGAAAACGTCAAATCTTCGGGTCCATTCTTTTTTGAATTCCTTCTGCTGTTTAATCGTGGACGACTTGAATTCAGTCAGCAAGACAAGGAAAACAAGATGTGAGATTGAGAGGAGGAGCGTGCGTGCTGCTAGCAATTCACGCAATGCAAATACAAAACGGGTTGGGCGGGGGTATGTAAATCAATCTTAAAAACAAAACAGGGAGATGAACGCTCGCTTCGCATGTCTGAGAAAAATCATCTAGCGTTGTACTGCAACCAAGAAAAGTAGTATAACAGATAGAGGGAAAGTGCTTGGTCGTACGGAATGGATTACCTGGTTGTTGGTATCTGCTGGAGAAGAACTCTAGCATGTATTGCCGGCGACGAACACAGGATGTATTGCCGATGAAGAATCACCGACTGCTTCACCTAGCATCTCCAGATCTCAGAGTGTCAGATCTTCTCTCCTCTCCTCTCCTCTCCTCTCCTCTCCTCTCCTCTCCTCTCCTCTCCTCTCCGAGCAAGAGTCAAAGTCTAAGTCACACGCGACGCACGCGTAAGATACACCTCTCCTAATATTTATAGACTGTTGGAGGCCAAGGTTAATTTTGAGGGAGGGATGAGTGGAATGGCGGGAAGGAAGGCAGATGAGGTTGCAGTTAATTTTACTCTATTCCGGGCGAGCGATTTGATGTATCGTTTTTTCTTTTCAATCTTCAAGGCTCTTCCATTGGTGGGTGTGCCACTTTCTTTGTATTCCTCCTGCTAATTGTGTTTCCATTTACAGCCCTTATTTATGGGGGAAGCGTAACAGACGGATGAAATAGGTGTGTCCTGGATGATTGACATGGAGATTATTAATCCGACCTTTTTTTCTTCCCACCAATGAGTGATATTCCATGAGAGCTGCCAAATTTAACGGTTGCATCGGTTCTTGTATTAGCGGAAGCTGGCGAAGAAAGTGGATCGTTTTTTTAGAAACACAATACAAACGTAGACATTCACATATACGCGCATACACCCACCCCTGTATGAACCTACACACGCACACCCTATCCCTATAAGTACCTTCGGAAAACTGAGTTAGCGAATTGGATCTTGAAATTAACGAAGTTACCACAAACGCCTCACAAAGTGGATCGATTTATACATCGTGCATTGCCTATATGTGCATCTTGCTGACCTCATTCCGTGGTCTGGATGTGAACACTGGTTACTTGGCTGAAGACAACCTGTGAGACGATTACCACTGCAGCGAACTAAATCAAATGCCCATATTAGGGGAAATGGAGCTAAAGCTTCACAACAAATTAGGTCTCTACTGGAGACAGAAATGGAACTATATTTCTGAGCAAGTATTGAAATAAGAGAAATTTTCCATGCATCGGTCTCCCATTAGCTAGAGGATTGGTTTTGATGGTCAAATAAGAATATCCCTAGTAATTCAACCAAGTCGATATTAATGATTAGTTACTTACATAGTACGTGTTATCTACAGATATGTGGAAAAATAAAATCTTAGAGAGTACATACATAAATCGAGATAGTTGATTAATACCACCTACGTGTGAGGAAAGAATTGTACAGATATACATACGTACGCTCATGATATACATTTTGATAATCTGTACAAACTACTATATATACTCTTTGGCTAATAAAAACCCACACAACAGACCTACATATTCCTCTTTGTAATCTTAGTCTTCCACGTTGGCTGATGTGGAGTCTGTTAATTAAAAAACTTGGAGCGTCCATACATAAATCGAGATACTTGATTAATACCACCTACAAGTGAGGGCAGAATTGTACATATATACATATTTACACTTCTGATAAACATCTTGATAAATCTGTACAAACTGCTATATCGGAGCTAAATAGTTCTATTTCTCATATTAGTCTTCCAATGCCTGCCGACTTGTACACGGAGGCCTAGCCTGCTTATTTACTTGGAAAATCTTCCATGTGTGGAAAGACAACATAAGTTCAAGGCTTCTATTAGCTCGGATCATCATTGGACATTAGCTATGTTAGTCCATTGCTGCTGGTCCCATCACCGTCCACAAAAAGAACTTGCTTTCTTCTCACCACCGTGGCTTTCCATTTCTCTCTCACTTATGGTTTCGACTCTAGCCCAGGCAGCCATGCCAACTGCAGACAATCAAGGAATCCCAGGTCAGTTCTTTCGCTTCTCATGGATCAACATAACCATTGGTTAGCATAGCAAGCCCTCAAAGTAGGTCAAAACTCAAGGCAATAAGCAACAGAAACTCAAATTTATGAATGTTACTTGCATTATACCCATGTAGCAATGCATGTTCCTCTTGCTCTTTTTCAAACATGTCCTTTCCAATTGGCACAACAACAGATTCATGTTTGCAAGTGAGTTCCAGGTTATAATAAAGAACAATACCACCTAGTGCTGGATTAATTTCAAATTGACACAAATGATCAACACAAATGCGTAAAGTGGGCAAGCAATAAAATCAGCAAATTAATTCGCTTGTTAGATAGCGACAACTTCCATCTCACTAAGAACTGCATTTTCAATAGCCAGAAACATCTCTCAAATACAACACTACCTAGGCTCCAGGAAAAATCATATGCTCAAAACACGTATAGCATACTAATGCATTCTATGTAACTTTCACTTGGTCCAGATTTCAGAATAGTAGAAGTATTCCAGAGCCTATACAAGCTAGGGTACATGCAGCAGGAAGCTAAATGTGCATATGAACAAAGTAAATCCACAATTGATGGTTTGAGTGTTAGTTTCGCTCCTACACACAATGGTTACTTCAGTATATATATACACATTTGTGTTAGCAACATATCTCTAGGCATACACTACCATAGTTACTCAGCAATCAGTGTTAATCAGACCAGTACTTATCAATAGTACCCAAATGCTCATTCAACTCATCTCTGGTACTTACCACGTACAGGATGCTCCAGATCCCGGACTGGCCGGAGCACCAGAGGTGGTTGGAGGAGTCGACGCCCTCAATGTGCATGAGCACTTCAATGATGGTGCCCATGTCGATGGCGTGGAAGAGGCCATTCTCCATGGCCAGGGTGATCAGGCCGCTCGTGACGGCTCCATATATGAACAACCCAGCTACATTAGATATAAACATATGTCCATGATCTGAAAATCATTGTGAAGCCAGTGTAGGAAAAAAAAAATTACAGATATGTGGACAAGATCAGCCCAGAAAGACAAGTACAAAGATGACACACTCAACTCTAGAAACAAGATGACACACTCAACTAAACAGGAACGCAACCTACCAAGACCACTCCCAAAGATAGAAATATATATCATACAAGATAACCTGGAACTGCCAACCTAAGCATTAAACCAGCCAAATACAGATTGATGTTATGGCAAAAGAAAAGCACATAGACAGGCAAACGAAGGGAAACAGTTCAATATAAGCTCACTAAACAATCAAAGCAATAGTCAGGAGAGCACCAGAGAAGAGTATAACTAAAAAATAAGCACAAGAGGCAACCTCATTCATATCAGAGTTCTAGCCCTTCACATATATTATCCAGACCTTCATCCTGTAGAATATCATTGCCAACCATAGAAGTAATAGTTAGAAAAAAAATTCTCACATACACTTTAAGCCATGTCTGGATGGACATAAATTAGTCGTTCAGTAAAGGCACCTCACAAAAGAGACAGAATTTAAGTTTACCACGACTTGATGAACATCAATATTGAAGAATCACTTACAATATCAAAGTAAGCCACTAATGGTGCAAATGCAATTGCCACGATGTGCAAGCATTTTTTTCCAGCAACAGTAAAGCTCAACTACTTAAGTCGTCTTTACAATACAAAGGCCTGTTATACAACTCTGTGGCGATGTACAAATAAGCTCTGAATTGATGCAAGATATCTAGCTGACATGATCCAGCAAGAAACAAGCAAACAACCATTGAAACCCTCTAAAATCCCCAGATTACAAAGTGGCGGCACTTGAGCAAATAATTATGGTTTAATTTTCATGTTAGCATCCAACTAACCATAGATGGTGCCCAAAATGCTTATCATATTTTCATGTTGGAATCCAACAAAAAAATATATCTATAATCTACATTTAGTAGTGAAATTATGTTCCTACCATATTTATTAACAAGAATTAGCACAATGTCAAATAATGGAGCCATTCACCCGAAAACAAGACCTGATCAAGACCACACAGTAACCAGTAGTATTAAGAACCATATAACAACATGCGCTGGAGGATAACATAGAGCCAACACAAGTGCGTTTTGGTATGAGAGAGCACAAAGGAGTCGGAGATCAATGGGGTGAACCTGGAGCTCCCCTTAGAGGTTGTAACCGACAACGGGCCACGTCGTCCTAGACGCCAAGCCTCACAACCTCGAGCTGCACCAAGCCAACAGGAACATACAGATAACACCAAAACATTATTAACATGTTCATTACAAGTACCATCGGCTGCACTGAAAAATAGCAAAATGAACAAACTTAGCAAGGACTATCTAAGCGAAGCGGTACTGCAAACTACACACAAATATGAATCAATTAAATAGTGAAGTTTGCATACGAGGAGTTTCATATTTATCGCGCTGATCCTTTTTGCAATATCATTAAACACAAGCAAAGTAATGTTGAACTATCAAAACAGATAATTAATCAAAAATAATATCTTAACAAAATTGTCTTCATTTAATATTTTAGTTCGTAATTAGAAGGACAAGCTTCAGATCTAGATGATGCTTTTCAATGGAATACAAAGTCAAACTCCAGCTTATGGTATACAAAGTGCTGCAACGACCTGAGATAAGGTTGTTACGCCTGAAGATTAAGCAGCCATAGAGAATATTTGTGGATCTGAAAATGTCAACACAAAGGCCTATGATTCAATGCCTAAGTTCTTGCCCTCTCAAAATTTACAATTTCGGAACTACCCTTTGAGGATGTCCGAACCAGTGCAGCCAGCAAACTATTCAAGATTAGACCATACATAAAATGCAGTGTACCTTAGGAGAGCACTGATATGATCACACCACCTTGTGACATTTCCAAGGCTTGATTTCGCAGCAGCTGAAAGTGCAGTGTACAGAGCCATGTCATCTATTGAAGCAGTGTACCCAAGGGGAAACTGTTTCAGCAAACATAAGCGCAACAAGACAACCACTGGCAGTTGTTTAGAAGTGTATGATGCATCACGTACCCGCTGCTGCAAGTGTGTGTGAGCAGGTAATCAAGTTTTTCCAGGCCTGCCGCAATGTTGACATTGGACAGAACAACCGCCAGCTAACCGCCATAAATTGTATCTGGTAATCTATAGTCATCAAAAGGAAATAATTAACAGAAAGTGTTACGAATAAAACCAACGGATGACTAACAACTAAGCAAGAAATTAGGTTATCAGTAGATATCTGCATGAAGAAGTCTAGTAACTAGCACTAAGTAACCAAAGGCGGCTAGGAGTGGCCTTCTTGTAAGGATCTACATCATGATAGATTAATTGAATGAACATATACTCATAGAACAGTGCAAGCAATGAAGAAATTGTACTGCATGAGTCGACCTGAAAAAATTTCAGCAAGAGAATTAAGCTAGTTATCCAATTTTGATGATTGTCTAATCATTTTTATGCATAAGAATATCCCAGTCTGTGTTGAAACTTTTTCTCACCCCAAAACCAAATAAAGTACATGTCAGGTTCAAGCATGACCAGAACTACAAGCTATATTTGCAGGCAGAATTATCCAAGGAAGTAAGCATGCATCAGTAAAATCGTGTTGCAGCATGTATGATTCATGAAATGGTGAAAGCTACTATTTTTTCCTCACAAAGTATGGTGCAGGTCTGTAGGACAAACTTGTAGTAGCCGGACATCAGAGTGGCCAGTACGGCACTCAGACCATAACCACATTGTATGGGTGGCACTCACAATAGCAGGAACTGCAAGGGAAAGTAGTCGCACAAGATTGGAAGCAATGACCAATTGTACTGAATTAGTGAACATGAAAAAATTGAGTTGGACAATCTAGCTAGTTATCCAATGTGAGAGTTCCCTAATCATTTTGTATGAATGATAAAATCATTGGCTCCGTTGGAAATATGCAGTGTGTTCCCCTCACATAAACCCAACACTAATTTGCTTTCCCACACAAAAACTGGATCGAATAGAGCAAGCCATGCGCAGAAACAAGATGGGATCTTCCTGAGAAGAGTAGGATGGCAGAGGAAGCGGACCTTGCTGGTGGTGGTCGTCCTCGGCAGCGCTGACGTTGGATAGGACGGACCCGGCGCCAACGTTGAGGACCCTCCCTAGGCCACGTGTCCTGGTGGCTGACGCCGTGTCACCACCATGCAGAGCCCTACGGTCCCCATGATCGTTGGTCATCTCTCCCTGGTGAGAGGCACCCAACAAGATCAATTCAATACAGCCAATACTGAAGAAAAGATGTTTTTTTGGTTCCTTAGTATATTTTTCCATATGGGGATTACAGAACCAGAAAAGGGAATGCAAGCTATTTAATTAGCAGCATATTTTCTGTTTTAGATAATAGACATTATCCCAGCAACCTGCATATACAAAGCATAACAACTTACCTGCAGAATTCAGATCTCGGATTTTCTGCCTCTAGTTCCCTTCTTGGCCTACCTTAAAAGTATGTCTGGTTGTCCATGTATTCCTATACATAGCTAGACAAAATAGGTATCACGAAGATAAGATACACATTCTAGGAGAAGAACAATAAGACAAAATATAACGGTGACAGTTAAATACATCAATCATTAGTTCACTTTACTGAAATTACTTAAACACAACCTCTTATTTTGTAAGTAGTAATATAAATACAGGACATCAATTACTAGTTCATTTTATTTACTATCATCAAACACTTCACGCATACTAGTTGGAGTTCATCAAACCACAACATAAAATGTGGCAAAAGGGGACCTTCTGAGTTCATTTTATTTACTATCATCAAACACTTCACGCATACTAGTTGGAGTTCATCAAACCACAACATAAAATGTGGGAAAAGGGGACCTTCTGATGGATGGATGTCATCATCGACAACGTCTCCCTCGAGCTCGAGATGAGACTGGAGGAGCTCCTCGCCGAGCATGTGCAGGTTGTCAGCTCCTACTACTAAGAGCTGTGCTACTCACACGCTGATCACTTGGAACACACACACTCAAACTCAAAGTGAATTGAGTGACACGAGTAGTATTTTGGTGCAGCTCAAGACGTCTGCTTTTCTTGCTTCTTCTCTACTACTTGGTGTGTAGAAACTGATACAAAGGACCCCTATTTATACTACTAGCAAGCTGAATAGATCAGCTCTCCTAAGTGTGAACATTTGACTAGTGTAAGCCACAATGTCAAGCCACACATGCAGGCTACAGCCATGCACGTTTGCCTCATGGCCACCTTGTGCCTCCATGTAGTCAAGCTTTCAAATACTGCTACTACTAGCACACATGGACGGTGCTTTATTTGGGTCTAAGTAAATTGCTACTACTCCTCTACTAGCAACATGATTAATCAACAATTCTCCCCTAATCTAGTTGCTGTAGAGGTTGACGATGCCGATTCTCTCTCGCAGATTCTGAAACTGAGTGCGACCAAGTGCCTTAGTCAGAATGTCCGCGAGCTGGTCATGAGTGCCGATGTACTCGACATCGATCTTTCCATCCTCGACACACTCCCTGATGAAATGGAAGCGTGTCTCGATGTGCTTACTCCGGTCATGGAAAACAGGATTTTTGCACAGCTGAATTGCAGACTTGTTGTCCACAAAGATTGTCGCGATGTCATCCTTCTTGTCGAGGAGGTCGCCAAGAAGTCGGCCGAGCCAAACTCCTTGGCAAGCCGCAGTTGTCGCAGCAATGTACTCCGCCTCGCACGATGAAAGTGCGACTACCTTCTGCTTCTGTGACTGCCAAGTCACAGGGTTACGACTAATCATGAATAGCATACCTGAGGTGCTCTTTCGGTCATCGATGTCGCCTGCCATGTCGGCGTCGCTGTAGCCAATTAGCTTGCCGCCGTCCTCATCCTTTACGTAGCGGCAGCCATAGTTGCGCGTACCAGCAATGTACCGCAACAAATGCTTCACAGCAGCCATGTGCTCTGTCGTGGGCTTCTCCATGAACCGGCTGACGTAGCCGACAGCGAATGCAATGTCAGGCCGAGTGTGCACAAGGTACCTTAGGCTCCCGACAATGCTGCACCGGTGGATTAGAGCTCTCCTTGCTCAGCTTGAGCCTAGGCTCCATTGGGACGTGCACTGGGTTGCAGTCACCCATGCCAGCCTTGTCGAGCAGCTTGGCGGCATATGCTGCCTGGCCGAGTGTTATCTCGCCAGCGGTCTGCTTCACCTCGATGCCGAGGTAGTAGCTCAAGAGGCCTAAGTCGCTCATCTTGAACTTCTCCTTCATCTCCTTCTTGAACTTGGAGATCTCTTGTGTGCTTGCACCGGTCACGACCAAGTCGTCGACATAGACGCCGAGAAGTAGTCGCGTGTCGCCGGTGCCACGCGCATAGACTGCGTGCTCCGACGGGCTCCTCTGAAACCCAAGTCACAACAGTGTGCTGTCGAGCTTAGCATTCCAGGCCCTCGGTGCTTGGCGCAATCCGTAGAGTGCCTTGCGCAGCCGCAACACCTTGCCTTCTTCTCCTTCACGGACAAAACCAGGTGGTTGAGCCACGTACACCTCCTCCAGAAGATCACCATTGAGGAATGCCGATTTGACATCCATGTGGTGCACTTCCCAACTCTGTTGTGCTGCAAGTGCGATGAGCACGCGCACAGAGTCGAGTCGAGCGACCGGGGCGAATACTTCGTCGAAGTCGATGCCGGCGCGCTGGACATATCCCTTTGCAACAAGGCGAGCCTTGTGCTTGATGATGTCACAAGCACTGTTCTTCTTCAGTTTGAAGACCCACTTGAGTCCGATGGGGCGATGACCTGCTGGCAAACTTGTGAGTTCCCAGGTGCCATTCTCCTCGATGGCGGTCATCTCATCCAACATGGCAGCACGCCATGCTGGGTGTGGTTCAGCTTCGGCGAACGTGGCAGGTTCTTCACCCACCACCAGAAGGAGCTCCTCAGCGGACTCGGCTACAATGTTGTCGATGGTGCGGAACCTGCGTAGGCGTCCGTCGCCATCCACCGAGGTTGGTGTCACTCCAGGTGGAGGTGACACGAACTCGACTGGAGTGTCGTGACCAGTGTGCTGCGAGGCAGACATAGTCGCAGGTGTTGCTGGTTCCTCCGGTTGATGTGTAGAGAGTGGCGGAGATTGTGCCACTCCCCCGTCATCCGTGGCCACATCGTCGTTCACGCTAGTGTCGACTCCCGAAACGGGGAAGTCGATGGTGAACGTGTGAGCGGGGTGAGCGTCGGCGTGCTTAGCCCACTCCCAGCTTGCATCCTCGTCAAACACGATGTCTCGGGAGACATGTGCGCGCTGCGACACTGTGTCAAATAGCTTGTATGCCTTTGATCCAACATCATAGCCCATGAGTACCATGGGCGTGCTTCGGTCATCAAGCTTCTTGAGTTGGGGGCGCGCCGTCTTGACATGTGCAACACATCCAAACACCCGTAAGTAGGACACGTTTGGTATTTTTCCATGCCATACCTCATACGGAGTTTTGTTATCGACGCTGCGCGTGTAGGAGCGGTTGAGGATGTAGACCGCCGTGGTCACCGCCTCTCCCCAAAATTTGTTCGGCACTCCTCGCGCCTTGAGCATGCTGCGAGCCATGGCAACAACGGTCTGGTTGCGCCGCTCCACCACCCCATTCTGCTGAGGAGAATAGGGAGTGGACAAGTGCCGCTGGACGCCGTGCTCGGCGCAGTATGCATCGAAATCCTTGGACGTAAATTCGCCGCCGCGATCCGTCCGGAGCGTGCGCAGTTTGCACCTGCTCTGCACCTCCGCACTTGCCTTGAAGCGCTTGATTGCCGCCTCTGCCTCGTCCTTCGAGGCGAGCAGCGTCAGCCACATGTAGCGGCTGTGGTCATCCACGAGCAGCAGGAAGTATCTCTTCCCGCCTGGTGTCGGTGGTGAGATGGGACCGCAGAGGTCACCGTGCACCAACTAGAGCTTCTCCGTCGCACGGAACTTGGCCGTTTGAGGAAATGGGGCGCGACGTTGCTTGCCCGCCAGGCAAGCATCGCAAAGCTTGTCGACATGGTCGATCTCTGGGAGACCGCGCACCATGCCCGTGCGCGCCATCTTCTCCAGAGCACCAAAATGTTGATGGCCAAGGCGCTCGTGCCAACGCCATGCATCACTGCCACGGCGAGCCGAGAGACAAACCGGCTGCGCGATCTGTAGAGGAACCTTGTACAAGCGGTTCCGTGAGCGCTCCACCTTGGCGAGGAGACGCCGGTTCCTATCACGGACGTACATGGTGCCATCGCGTATCATCGTCTCGCAGCCATTCTCGTCGAGTTGGCCGAGACTGATGATGCTTGTCTTCAGGCGTGGGATGTAGTAAGCCTCCGTTAGCGCGCGGTGCTCACCACCGCGACTAGTGAACATTACGGTACCGCGCCCGCATATGTTCACCACGGAGTTGTCGCCGAACTTCACCGAGCCAGTGACCTTCTCGTCAAGGTCGGCGAAGGCTGTGCGGTCGCCCGTCATGTGGTTCGATGCACCGGTATCTAGATACCACGGCGCATCGACGGGTTCCGCCTCGTCGCCAAGCCGTACCTTTGTGCGTTCTTCATTGAGGAAGACATGGCCACCAGTACGCTCGGGCTCCATCGAGATGGCAGTCACTTGGGCCATTAGCATCGCCGGTTCGTTGTCGTCGCCGGCTTGCACCAAGTGTGCCTCATCTCGCTGCTTCTTACGGCACTCACGAGCCCAGTGGCCCGGTATACCGCAGTACCGACACTTGTTGTCTTGCGGGGCGCCGTTTGCGACGCGGCCTCGTTGGCCGCCCTCTCCAGCCCGATTACGTGCGCCGTCCTGGCCGCGCCCGCGTCCTCTGTCGCGGCGCCGGTTCGGCACATAGCCGCTACCACTGCTACCACCAGACGGGCCGTCGCTCTTGCGATGCATGCGGGCGCGCCACTGGTCCTCCGTGAGCAGGAGCTTGCTACTGGAATCGTGCTCGTCGTCGTCTCTTTCATCGACGACCTTGAGCCGGCCGACGAGCACCTCAATGGACAAAGTATTCAAGTCCACCAAGCTCTCAATCGACCAACACAATTGCTTGTACCGCTTAGGAGCGATACGAAGCAGCTTGAGGATGACCTTCTTCTCATCGAGCGGGTCACCAAGGACCTCCAACTCGTTGGCGAGAGCTTGGAGTCGCATGGCAAAGTCGTCGATTGACTCCCCTGGACGGAACTTGATCTCCTCGTAGTTGAGGCGCAGCGTTTGCGCCCTCGACTCGCGCACTCGCTCGGCGCCGAGTCGTAGAGTCTTGAGTGTGTCCCAAGCCTCCTTGGCTGTTTTCTTGACGGCGAGGGTGGCGAGCATCTCCGGCGGCACGGCACGAAGGATTGCTTCGAGTGCCAGCCTGTCGTCGGTGAACTCTGCGTCACCCGTCTCCACCGCCTTCCACCAGCCACGACCTTCGAGAATGACGCGCATGAGCAGCGACCATTCGTGGTAGTTGGAGCGTGTTAGGAGCGGAATGGCCGTCGAGGACATGCCCGCGTCACGCGCATAACGCGGAGCTGCTAGCTCCCGTCCGCCGTTCTTCGCTGCCAGCACACGAGCCATGATCCTCTCCTCGATCTCGGCTTCCATTTCCTCCGACGTCCTTGACCCGCTAACACCTCCGCCCTTCGGCATAACTACACAACTTGGCTCTGATACCAATTGTCAGCTCCTACTACTAAGAGCTGTGCTACTCACACGCTGATCACTTGGAACACACACACTCAAACTCAAAGTGAATTGAGTGACACGAGTAGTATTTTGGTGCAGCTCAAGACGTCTGCTTTTCTTGCTTCTTCTCTACTACTTGGTGTGTAGAAACTGATACAAAGGACCCCTATTTATACTACTAGCAAGCTGAATAGATCAGCTCTCCTAAGTGTGAACATTTGACTAGTGTAAGCCACAATGTCAAGCCACACATGCAGGCTACAGCCATGCACGTTTGCCTCATGGCCACCTTGTGCCTCCATGTAGTCAAGCTTTCAAATACTGCTACTACTAGCACACATGGACGGTGCTTTATTTGGGTCTAAGTAAATTGCTACTACTCCTCTACTAGCAACATGATTAATCAACACAGGTCATCCGCTTCAGCATCCAAGATTGTTACTCTGTTTCAATGAATCCACCCTCACTGACAAACTGATAAGAACAAGATTTGGTGTCAAACCATGTGATACTTCACTCCAAGATAATTAGTTTAACAACAATCTGCACCCGAACACGAACCTTGACGTTTATCATCAGAGCAAGGCTTGCCAGAATCTGTTTGTTCATCTTAAACACTTGCATCAACTTTGATGCACTCAAATAATAGTACACTTGAGGTTCACTTTGATGCACTCCAACATGCTTCAGGTCACCTGATAGATACCACCACAATATGTATCAGTATTTGGCTTGAACCTCAAGTCTAGTAGTAATACAGGAATCAATATGAATGGAAGTTTACACACCTAGCTTTCAGAGCGCGCTCCAACTTATCCGAACGTACGTCGATAGCTGGGAGAACAGGCTCCAGAGCGAAGTCCTATAATTGATGGCAATACTGTTATTACCGTTGTAACAACAAAGTACAAGGGGGGATGACATGAACAGTGGGCAAGAACCATTTCAGTGATACTTCCCATTCCTGAGGCCTGGCACATGCGGCCGAGTTCGCGGCGGAATCCGATAGCAACACTGTCTTGAACGCACATCCAGCTCCTGACTCTACCCCCATTGAGCATTTTCTAGACAAGTAAAAAGTGCAGTGAGGCTTGAGAAGTTGAGATACAGTAAACAAAGAGAGGACATATATTTGATGTAGACATAACTTTACCAAGGCTATTGCATCAATGTAGCTGTTTGATGTAGTATTACTACCTTGTTCGTCATATTCCACTGGCCAAATCTAGGCAAGCAAACCTTCTCTCTCTACCGGTTTCTCTGTACTTAAGCTGCACGGATATAAACAAAAGGAGAAGTCATTAAAGGCATTACATCGACTTATACGAGATGTTTAATCATAACATGTTGGATCAGTAGTAGTGAAGGGCTAAGGGCACAAGTTAGAGAATTTTCAGACATTGTGTCAACAATATTCAGGTTCCCACTTACCGGGGGAGCAGGCAAAACCCATGCCTCGACCGCCGCCAGATGCTCACTAATCTGGATGCCAAACTCTTTTGCGTAAGGATCGTCGTGGTAAGAGTTTTGGTTCACCATCTGTAGACACACAAACAATAATGTGTTTTGCATAAGCATGTGAGCTTGCTTATTTGCACATCATAGGATGGTAGAGCCCCAACAACATTGTGACAAGAATAAATGATATACCTGAAGTAGGTCATGCTCCTGATCATGTGGGGTACTGGCTTGTCTCCTCCAAAAGAGCACTTATCTTACTCTGGTTTAGCCTCTTGGAATACCTCTGCCCCTAGAATATTTTGTAGACCTGGGTAAATATTCAGATTTTTCAGCACATGCCAGAAACAATAGATTAGCAGGTTTCAGTGCCAAAAGTTGATAAGAAAATAAAACAGTTTTGAAATTCTTAGTACTAACATAACTCCATGGGTAGGTAAATTCAGACGCTTCTAATTGCTGACTTCCAGACAGAGGAGGTAGCTATGCTGGATGGAAAGGCCATATGTCTCCTCGAAGTATTGGACAACAGACTTCACTGTCCCCCCCCCCTGGTCAACAGGAAAACAGTTCCAAAAGGACATTATTTTCAGAGTGACTTCAGAGGAAGATAGAAGGGAAATTACAGTAGTGCAACAATGAAAAGTGGAAGCTCCATACGTTAGCTCTCGAGTCTCCTGAGGTGTTAAACCAGATATCCTATACTTGTGTCGTATATTGCCACGGTGAGTAACTTCCACATTTACTCCTTTTAACGTTTTCTCGATCTAGGGTGTTCTACAATAACATTCAAATTGCTTGCTAAGTTAGTGTGCAAAACTACAAAGAAATATGCAACAAATGGAAGCTCAGATAATAACTAAGACAAACTAAAGCCATTCAAATTAACATGAGTTGTCGGAACTAAATTCAAGAAGTTAACAATAGTTTGCGAACTCAATTACTTCTGTCTTACAACAAAGATCCTTCCATTTGAAACTAGCTCTTCCAAACGAAACAGAAGGATACAATAATGATGAGTACATTGCGTTAGCCAAGTATACCTTGACACGTCCAACATTTGAGAGGGACCTTGAGTGAATGTCGGTGTTCAAAAGTTAACAACGAAATTGATGACAGGTATCGCCTCGAAAAAAGATGTCACTGACATATCTGAGAAGGCAGAAAAATGAAAGTAAGTATATAATGGGGGAAGTATGAGATCTGAATAATCAATTAAGTAACACCAACATGCAGGCATCTCTGTCAAAATAGCAAGATTTAGCATGAGTAACAGAGCTATGTGAATGCATCCTACCATGAAGAACAATAACATCTATTAAGGTAGCTCAATGTTTGCATATCGTTGACTATGCTAGCTACCTATTATCCAAACCTTTAAAATACATATATCTATTAGAAGGGTTTCATTTCTGAATGTTTTGGCCAGAATAACAGAATTTATGGAAACATGAAAATGCAGCAATTTTCATTGCTAGCTTCACAATTTTCACAATTGCCATCTTATAAACAGCAAAAATACCATCATGTAAATACAGGTTGCCTATGTGAAAGGCCTTAACGGTAATCATAAGGCAGAAAAATAATCAAACTACATGCACATAAGACAAAAATGCTCAATTGCTGATAACAGGATTTAATTTGATTCTGTTCCATCACTCAAGTTCTATGTCAATATTTAAGTGACGTGACATTAATATACAGCCAAATTTCAGACCCGTATCAAGCTAGTTCAGCCATTAATGCATACCTAGAGTTATGCAATTAACAAACTCAAGAGTTCACAGCCTAGTGTGGATCACCCACTTCACAGGAGATCACTAGCTGAATTAGTGAATCAAGAAAAGATTTCTCAAGCTCATGAGCTAATTATCTCGGGCTCTGAGGTTTTTCTTCCATCTAGCTGTCATAAGAAGATAGCACCTCGAACAAAAATGTAGCTTGCCACACTGGACCAACATCAAGACATATTGTAGCCTTCACCAGATTCACTGTCAAGAAACTGCATTTGGCAGAAATCCAAGTGAACAAAACTTTCGAGAAACAACATAGTCAAAGAGGACATTAGATAAAATTCTGGTTTTCCATTGAAATTAATTAACTGAACCAAATCAAGCCCACAAGTAAATTAGAAAGTCACATATTTGATATTTCTATCAAAAACATTCAGCCTTCAAGCCAACATTCTGCCCACAGCCCAGCCAAGACAAAACCCATAAATAATGTTGTCCTTCTCGGTTGGCTAGAGCTGCAATATGATAAATTAAAACTAAAACGTAGAACAGTTATGTGATCTAAAATGCATCGCCGAAAACCGAAAACTCAAAATTTCAGATTTGTTACAAATACAAGCTATGCCAAACAGCAATACAGAACTTCAGTATGAGAAAAGTGCATTGTAAAATCATCGGGATGCAAAATTAAGACTAGTCACAAAACCTGAAACATCAAGAATATAATACTGAGTGACATAGCAATGACGCCATTGCACTTGGCTTTGGATCAAAATGCAAAACATACAAAAATGAAAGCAATGTATGGTTGCAATAGAGCAACACGAACCAATCATCTTTGATGAGTATTAAGGTACACTAAGATGCCCATCCAATACAAGTGAGCTGCCAGGATCGAAATATGCAAGATCATACTTGTATAAGGGATAGATATAGGAGAAATGATATATAATTATGTGATACAAATCCATTGTTCAATACCTGAACACAAAAAAACTCAGCTGTTGCATGAAGTCAAGTGACTCGAAAGAGTCGTACATAATTCTGGTGTTAGTAACAATGCATTGTTAAAATACCATAATTCCAGTGTTAGTAACAATGCAAAAAAGCTCAAATTTTCATGAATCCAAGTAATTCCAAATAAGCATTACAACAACAATAACATCTACAGAAAGGTAAACCTGATCCAACTACCTGAGAAGAGTATTAATGTACAGTAAAGATGCATATGCAAATACATGAGAGCTGTGAGGATCCAACATAAGGAAAAGGTAGCAAATACATTTGAATGAATGAATAGATCACACAATGTAAACGTTGAACATCAGTACCAACAATTTTACATGACGAGTATCCAACAATTTGGACAAGAATAAATTTTAATAGAATCAAGTCACAACAGTGCATGTATGCATCAAGTATGCATGATACTGATTCTATGAGAAACGAAAGAGCTAACTATTGCTTGTTCGGTTGCCAGCAAAAAATGGTACATATCTACCTAAAATTAATGGACATTTCAAGCATGGATAATTTTCAATGAAAGCAAGATGACCTTGAGTTTTTCGCTGATATAAGATGCTTGTTGGCAGCCTCCCCGAACCTGTGCTGCACCTAGATGATCCGTGGGTGGGCAGGAATAAACCTTGACCTGCTGCAGCTCCTCGCGCAGCTGCTGCTGCACAACGTCTTCGTTGCGGCGACCACTCCCATCAATTAGCCACTAGCTGCAGGGAAAAGCTCTTTTATGTTAGTGTACAGCTCAAGGCATGAAAATAGGCGCTTTAAATAAAATGATAGTACTACTAGTTATTATAAATGGGTATATTTAGTGGTACTGTTGCGTAAGCATCTGCTCATTTATGTACTGCTACTAGCAATCCGCATTTCAAAAAACAAAGGATCTTGCCAAAGAAAACCAATTGTGACCAACAGAAGAAAGGACCACCGCTGATCAAAGAATGAATGCATCACATGTAAAGTTTCAAACATCTATAACAACAAGTTTAAATGACCAGTTTTCAATAATCTGAACAAAAAGAATGGAATACAATTAAGAAGGAACAAATCACATCAAGACATATATGTATCAAGTATGCATGTGTATGTACCATATTGAATCGATGAGAAAACAAAGGAGCTAATTATTGCTTGCTCAGTTGCAAGCTAGTAATGACAGTGTATCTACCTAGCATCATCGTATATTATTTATCTACACAATGTACAAGTACCGGTTAGCGAAATCACCAGCAAACAACACCTATTTATGTATCCGTCTACACCTTGTACAAGCATCGGTCAGCAAAAGTACCAGCAAATAGCACATATCTATGTATCTATCTAAACACTGGTGCACGACAAAATACCATCATATTCAGGCCAAGGACGCTAGGAGATGAACCACCAGAGATATACGGCAGCAAGATACAACAAAGGCAACTAGCCATCATCGTCGCTACGGACAAACCAACACACTGGGTCGTCTCAGCGATATTTAACAACAGACAAATACAAGGTGACGGAGAGGAAGCATCCAGCCGTAGCGGTAGCTGTTCTCGTTGCCATCCGACAGATAGAGCAGCATGTCGCCGACCCTTCTGAACCCGCCCCTGCCGGTCACCGCCTTGGGCAGCACAACCATCCGTCCGTCCCAAGCTTCTGATAAGGTTTTCACCACACACACAGAGGAATGCGCAGAGAGAGAGAGAGAGAGAGAGA
Source organism: Lolium rigidum (assembly GCF_022539505.1). Taxonomy (NCBI): domain Eukaryota; kingdom Viridiplantae; phylum Streptophyta; class Magnoliopsida; order Poales; family Poaceae; genus Lolium; species Lolium rigidum. Next base: position 357,512,418 of record NC_061510.1, on the reverse strand, counting down.
GAGAGAGAGAGAGAGAGAAATGCGGCATTACAGTAGCACTAGAGGAATGGCTGTGTGGTGAAGGGACTAGGCCGGGCCATGGTTGTGCTCACGTCACCGGCTTGTGTAGGCGGCTGGCAGGGGTCCGGTGATGCCACGGCCTGACAGCATATCTTGGAACCCTACTGCTGATGCCTCTTATCTCGGCCAGTTCGGCGTATGAAGTGCGATTTCACGGCCGGTGTTTGAAGCCTGATTCAGAAGATGTGTGGCAAACAAGAGCTGAAGGGAAGGTGCAGTTTTACGTGTGGCTTGCTTTGCAAAATAGAAACTAGACGGCTGATTGGTTAAGTGCAAGTGGATGGCCTCACAATGACAAGTGCAGGCAGCTCGAAACATCTCTTTGCACCACTCTTTTGTCAAAGAAGTGTGGAATCAGTTCCGGCACTCTTCTCGTCGTATTGCTTATAGGTGGCAAACAACTCCATGTACATTGGCAGATGGTGGACTAATTAACCTTCGAGGAGAAAGTCCTTTTTTTCCGAGAAAAGAAGGAGATACCCTGGGCCATGTATATGTGCTCTGGAAGGAGAGAAGCCGACGAATTTTTCAGAACAAGGCTATAACAACGCAGGTCCTGGCGCAGCAGATCCTCACTGAGGGTCTTTTTGAGTTGGCCCATGGACGTAGAGTGGAAAGTGAAGACTAGTTTCTGTACCGCGTCTGTGTGTTTTGTTACTTGCAGTTCTTCTTGTTACTTGGAGTCTTGCCGCAGGCATGGTGAGTGTCCCTGAATCAAAGGCAGAGCTCCTGCTGTTCACCGAAGAAAAGGACTAGGACGGGCCATGGTCGTGCTCACCTCATCGGCTTGTGGAGGCGGCTGGAAGGTGTCCAGTGAGCAGCAGCAGCCGGTCGTCAGATGCGTGTCCAGGAGAGGGACGTCTTCCCGGAGCGCGGCGCCGAGGGCCAGAGCCCGGCGGATGGCGCTCCCGTGCGCCAGCGATTGTCGATGAGAAGAGATCGCGTCCTCCTCCTTTTCGCAGTGGTTGGGGATGCGGCCACCAGTGAGGGTTCTGGATGGAGAGCGTCGTGGTCGACGGTGGCATGCGGTGGTTCGGTAGCAGGCGCGGGAGGGCGGCTGAGGTGGGGCCGTGGGGGAGTGGAGCTGCAGCGGTGACCGGAGAGGGGCCGGGGCGGCGGCGATCAAGGGAGAGGAAGGGGAATGGAGGGAGAGCCAAAGGGGGTCGGGCGTTGAGTGATTTTCGTTCTCCATTCTACTAGGGGAGTGGTGTTTTGGAACATGGGAGCATATACTCCCTCTATTTTGAAATGCATCTTACACATATTTTGAATTTCAAAAAAATTGAAACCAAAAATTCGCATGTAAATCTTCTCGTGCTACACACTTAGAAAGTTGTTTCATAAAAAATCGACTTATCATGTGACGTGTGTAAAAAATACAAAACTCAGTGCTAAAAAAAATGCTTTTCACAAGATAAGTTTTCTCTTTTTTATATAGACCACATAAAATATTGGTTTTTCGTGAAACTTGACGAACGAACATATATTATGAAGATGTACATGTAAAAAATTTTGTTAAAATTTTTCGACATTTTAAAATATGATTTTTTGGTAGAGGGTGCATACGCACCCGGGAGCCGAATTGAATTTCCGTTCTACTAGTACGTATTTTCATTTTCTTGTGACATGCGTCGTGTTTCTTCCCGATGAGGCGCGTTGGATCAGAGACTGATTGGCTGCCATGTGAATCGAGGAGGCACCAGCATTTGATTCCGCTCGCGTGATTACTAGTACTACTCGTAATCAACGCTCAATTACAACTGAGATTACTACTGTCAATGCATACTTTGCGTGCCTCAACTGTGCAGCTAGCTCTACACGACCCCCGCGTCGTCCTCCCTGGGCGGCTCGGGGGAACCCTAGCTAGCGCCGCCGCCGCCCCCCCCCCTCCCCTGCTCCCTCCCTCCGCCGCCGGAGGAGTCCACCGGGCAAAGCCCGCGCTGGAGGACGGCGGCGGCGGGGTCCCTCTCGCGCGCGACGGCCTTGGTCTGCGGCGGGAGCCCGCGGTGGTGGGAGATGGCTCGGCCTCGGCGGCTCGCCGGCGTGGCGGCGGCCTAGCTCGGCCTCGGCGGCTCGGCCGGCGTGGCAGCGGCCTAGCTCGGCCCCCTCCGCCCCCGGTGGTCCGAAGCAGCACGGCGGGCGGAGCTCCGGCTCCTCCCGGATGTGGCGGCGACGGCGGCGGCTCCCTCGCTGCAGTCTGGCGAGGGTGGGCGGGGTGGCGGCCCCTCTCCCCTGCTTCTTCCTCTGCGGGTGGTGGTCGGCGGGTTGCTGCTGGTTGCTCGTCGCGGCGGCTTCCCGAGGTGCCAGATCTGACCGTGGCGGGCTCGGTTCGATTTGGCCCGTCGGTTCCTCGCCGGCGGTGAGGTTGGTGGTCCTACGTGGTGTGGCGTCGTCGCCGCGTGGGAGGTGCTTGTGCCGGTGGTTCGCAGGCCGGCGGCGTTGTGGGTCTCCCTCATCTCCGTTCGGCAACGTGGGAGTGCGGAGGTTCGGCTGCTCCGAGCGAAAGCTGATGGCGCGGCAGCTGCGGATGTCGCTATCCTCTTGGGGGCCTTCATGGAGCCTTCGACCTCCTCCGCTCCCGGAGCATAGTTTTCGGGCGAAAGCCTAGGCCGTGTTGTGAAGGGCCGGACGACGGCGTCGATCCACGTCGCTTCCCTCTTGGGGGCGTCGTCTTGAAGACTTTGTTCCCCAGCGTGCTTTCCTGAGGCTGGACTCGCACGGCATCGCGGCGGGTGGCCGGCGATGTGTGAGGTCCGTGTGGTGGCTTGTGTGGCAACGATGGCGGTGTTGAGCGATGGTTTGGTAGCGTCAAGACCTTGGCTTCGGCGAGCGTCCGAGTTTCTTCGTCTTGTGCTTCGCTTGCGGTGGAGTCGGAGCTGCTATGGTTTGTCGAGAGTCTTCATTTGTGCAGCGTACGATGACCTGCAGGGTGGCCCTTTGGCGATGATCTTCCTCGGTGCAGGTCTTGCGCTTATCCTCTTCAGAGCTCGTCCTCAGAGTCGGAGCTGTCTGTTGCTTCACGAGGAGTCGCTTGTTTGGCGTTGGCCGGCTTGAGCTTCACGGTGCCGCTTCGGCGAGGTCTTGGTGGTTGGTTCTTCGGTGAAGTCGGAGTCGCTGCAGAGTGATGACGATGACGTTGAAGGCCAACCACGATGACTTCTCGCTTCGGCCGCCTGTGTATCTTGTGTGGGTTGCCAGAGTGGCTCTGTGTCCCTGCGGCGGTCGTGCTCCATGACGGTCGATGGGGCACTTGTTTCGGTTTTCGGCCGGTTTTCCGCTAATAAACTGGCCAAATTCTGTACTTCTTCTTTATTAATGAAAATGGCAAGTCTTTTGCCTCGTTTCAAAAAGAAAAAATACTGTCAATGCATGTGCCGCGTCCCATGCCGCTTCACTATAAAAGCAACTTCAATTTCAATAGTAGTACTACCCGCGCCTTGCAGCGGGTATCTCTTTAAAAAATCTAATAAAACACATAAAACTTGGTTTATAACTTTGAAGTGGTAGTTCATTCACAAACATAACTATCCCGCATGAAGAGTTTGAACTTACAATGCAAAACGCCCACTTCGAGGTCACCAACACAACTCTTTTATTAGTTTGCTCATGTTTGTATGACCTAACATAAAATAAGCAAAGATTTAAGTCACATGGAATCACCACTTCCGAGGAAAAGTTGTGGGGTAGTCATAGTAGGGCTGACAAATTGGAGTTTCTCATCAAATTGTCGTGGAAAGGGTCGGAAACCCTTCCAACCTTGAAATGGGTCCTAATATGATCATAAAAGTGTGTTTAAAACACAAAAGGTAAATACAAAACTACGAAATGGCACTTGTTTCACAAAGACGACTATCCCGCATGGAGATTCCAAACTTACAATGCAAATCTCTCACTTTGAGGCTACCAATCCAACTCTTGTAACGACCCAACCTCTTTTAGTTTGGTCATGTTCATATGAACTATTATACAAGTCACATGAAATCATCCCTTTCCGGGGAAATTTACGGGGTGGATGCCACGTGGCACACAGACCATGGTTACACCTAAAATCGTGCGAAGAAGTGTCGGAAAGCATTCCGCTTTTGCATGAGGTCCTAATATGGGTACAAGTAGGTGAAATATGAAAGTCAATACACAACTTTGAAGTGGCAGTTGCTTCACAAATAAGACTACCCACCTTATAGTGCAAATGCGGCCACTAACACAACTCTTCTTCTAAGAAGTTGACCTCTTTTGGGTTTGATAATGTTTGTATGACCTGAGTAAAGTCACATGAATAACCACTTTCGACGAAACACTATTGGGTAGACTCCGCGAGACCCATGCGCCCGACCTAAACACTACACCTTAAGCTCTAAACCCAAGACTATGGTTGTAGAGAAGTCATTTTGACGCTTTCGAGGGCTATAGGGCACTCTTTTAAGGGTCCCGTGTTTTCATTTTATCCATGCAACGATGGTTGTTACCTGTCGTTTCATGTGATGTCTCGTTGTTGTGGTGGCTTGATGGGAATTCCGAGTCTCGAAGATTCTCCATAAATGTATTTTTATACGAGTCATAAGTATGAGCTCCGACCAAGGCAAACATGGAGCGGTAACTACTTAGGGTTTCTAAGCCTTCTACCTTTTTTTTTTGGATGTTGTTTCTTCGTCTCTACTTGTGGGACGTCGTGGTATCGGCCGAATAATTAGACCCCTCATGACTTTCTTACAATTGGCCTCCTCGGTCGAGCCATATTAGAATTACATCTTGGCGGAGTAGTTGCGATGCTTCTGCATCGATTGATGTTCGGCGACATTATGTCCCTGAGGTTTCTAGGTTCGTGTGGACATGGATCTCTTGCACTCGCACCGGAGGCCAAAGCGTTTGTACTCGACGGTCTCGGTATGTCCTCCTATGGGATCTCGCTCGATTCTTGTCGTGGTTTCGACACGGACACCAATCTTGATAGTGGTGTATTCGCGACAAACGGATGGTGAGAGACGAGGTGGGGCGTGGCGATGTGAACGCTCGCCCACCCAAACACACCCTTGCCACATATATATACGTGCCTAGAGTCTCTCCATGTGTATGAGCTAGTGAGTAGGTGGACGCCTTTTGCTATAAAGATCCACAAATGCATGCATGGGGTTCAGATGTATACATCAATACATGGATGCAGACCACTTTAATTGCTTTGCATATAATAGCACACAACATGCAAATTGAGGACCAACCCAAAACTCGAAAGGAAAAAAATGCGGGAAGAGCTAAGGTGCACACATAATAAAAGGAAAAAAGGAAAGGAAAACCGCAGGTACGGCCTAACGTGGGCCTCAGCCCATATCAACTTTTGGAGCCGTCGGAAGCTGGCATGAACAATTTTACCCCCAGATCCAACGCCTCCCCTCCCACGTCCCACCGACCGAACCCTTCTCCCGCAGATCGAGCGCCACCAGTCCCCTCGCCGGCCACATCCCATCCCCTTCAGCGCCGCCGCTTCTTCCCCTTGCTCCGGCCCTCATGGCCTCTGCCGTTCCCCGTCCTTCCTCCAGCAGTTCAACCCGCTCTCGACCCCCCGCACCGGATCGACGCCGGCGGTCAAGACTCGCCGACGAGAGGGACGGGCCAAGACAACGGCGACTAGGCCGGCTAGTTCGCCGGCTTCCGCGTGCATCCATGCGCGCGGCGCCGTCGAGCTAGCTGGACCGGATCGCTCAGCTTGGCCGGGGGCGTTGGGTGGTGCTCCACGCCGGCGTGGCGCCAGTGGCCGCCAGGACGCTCTACGGCTTCGACACAGGGCGCGGAGCACCGTCGTCCGTGACGCGCTGCGAGGAGCCAGTGGAGGAGGGGCGCCGTTGTTCGGTGGTCTCCGTCTGGCCGTCGATTCCTTCGACGCTCCTCACCGGAATCCTCCGCCGCTGAAGTTTCCGGCGGCCGGCGTCTTCGCAGGAGGCCTTGGACTCGCGGCATCTGCAGAGGCCGGGTGCATCAGGTGTCGCCCAGGACAGGAGTTCGGCCCCAAGCACCACCGCGTCCAAAGGTCGATTTTTTTTTTTCATTTGTTCGTCCGCAGTAGACATCTATTAGTCCTGTTTGGCATTTGGCTTAATTAGAGTGTTGTTAGCATTAGGATTAATTACACTACTGTCAGCGTTGGGGTTAATCAGCAGCTGCGGCTTACTCTTCCATTAGAGTCCTGTTTAACAGCATTAGGCCTCCATTAGGCTTCACTAATTTATCTGTGCAATTAGTACGTAAGGTCTGATGTGCTACATAAAATTGCCTCCTTTTCTGTAGCATATTCAGAATGTATTGGCAACATTCCCGAAAGCTGTTAGGGCTTAAACAATTCAATAAGAAAATGTTCAGGAGATATATCCTTCAGGAGATGCAGCTAGCAAATCAAAATCGTCGCAGGCTAGTTTCCATATACCAAGTTGGACATTGAGAAAGAATGACCCATATATCGCTTCTTGCCCTCTTTTTTGCAATGATGGTGAGACGTAAAGCAAACTTCTCCATTATTTAGTTACATGTTAGAAGCTGCTGTTTGAAGCGAACTAGGATAACAACATTTTTTGTGGTATCTAGTTTGTCTTGTTGATCCTTTGTCTTATTGCTTACACTTCTTGTTTGCAGGAGGTTGCCCTTGAGCCCCATTGCTGCTACGTCGCTGCCGCCGGTCAGGACCTCATCGACAACAAAGGGTCTTTTTTTTTTGGCTTTCTTCGTCAGCATAATGCCTCCATTTGCAGTCCTCGATTCACAACTCTTTTTAGCATGCCTAAAATGTGGTTTGCTAACAATCTATTACTTTGGATTTGTGTGCTGAAAAGAAGAGCAGTTCACACTCAGAGTTACTTTAGTTTAGTATATATTGCCATGCACGTTTTTTTCAAACGTGCTGCTGGGTTTTGAATGAATATAGAGTGACAAGTAATCTTGTCTTTGAATAATTAATTGCTTTGTTTAGCCACTTGTTCTTTCAGGTTTATATTTTCTACATGCATAGGGCTTCTGTTATAATTATTTGATACTTGGTGGTGATTGTGCCCTTCGGTGGTGTTGTGCTGTTGGTTCTGCTGTTAGCATGATTTTTTTGCTTGCACTAGTCAATCAGCTCTTGTTAGATGTATAAAGTCTTGGCTAATGGAGTGTACTCGCCTACTTGCCATGCATAAAGCCAATTACCTTAAGATTTTCATGTAAATTTGAATCAGATTATTATGGGGATAAAGAGGGTTACTGTGTTTACTGCTTTATTTTCTCCTCCTTGATCTGACACTAACAGTGCTCAGTTTGCAAACCCAGGACTTTGATGCCTCCCCACTTGGTACATTTCATTTGCTGTTGGTACAGATAAACAATCGTTTATGTATAGATCATAGACTCAGTTTCATGGTGTAGTTGAATGTTTGATAGCTAGAATCATTGCTGATTGCCACTGATTTGTTATCCCTTTGGATGCGGTGTTCTTGACCGCTATCATTGCTATGTCCACCGATTCAGGTGTTGATGAGATTTATCTCCAAGTCTGAATTCGTCCATCGGTGGCTGGTTACTCTTTACGCATGTCCTTGCTTTGATTCAGCAGAAAAGGCATCGGGGGTACATAGACACTAGTGTGTTTGAGCAGATGCTATGCGCCATTCATGTGTTCAAATCCTTTTTTGGGGCTTTCTCTTTTAGCTTGGATTCTGAAGAGAGTATCTGCTATATATATGCTACTGGTTTTGAAGATGACAAGTGTGTTTTTGCTAATTGTTATTTGATTCATGGTGTCCTTTTTTCACAAACAAACTGTCAGGTCTAATCTTGTAGAGCAGAAGCAGCATTTACAATAGTTTGCCACGGTTTGTTACAGGTTCAACATGCAGAGGAGCGAAATAGGCGGTGGTGTGAAGAAGCTGGAATGCAAAAGGAAACCATCACGTGCAAAGAGCCTGCAAAGTATTAGATTTGTGTAAATGTGGTGCCTAGAAACATTAAGTTTTGGCAAATCTGGATGTATGTATGTATTGATCGTGAGAGATTTGCGTTGCTATATGTGTGATGTGGAAGTCGAGGAGATTGGAGAATAAGATGACAAATTTTGTTTCAGTACTAGTTGTTGTTTCCTTTTTTTTTTTGGACATGGAACTCACCGATTCCATTATCTTGGCTCAGCGGACTCGCTGGCCACATAAACACTTACAGAGTCAGGTACATGTTCAGGCCACAGAAGCCGTACCACTCTTTGGTTTGAGCCATAATAAGCAGCTAAAGTATGAGCCACGCTATTACACGATCTAGGCACATGTGCCACTTTAAAAGAGATGAAATTAAGCTGAAGAAATGCTCTCCCGAAGCATCTTCATCTCTTTACATTTTAAAAACAATTGTGCTCCGTCTTTTGTCGTTCTGTTGCATCAAACACACAAAGTATCACACTCCAAACCTCTCCGATGAATATTTGCCACGAGGGGTAAACTATTGTGTGATAATCTTCAAACGAATTGTTTGATCTTGGGCAGAAAAGGCAGATCGACCATTGAGTTTTTTCCTCCACACTCTTTGCTGATGAACTGACTTGGGCATCCCTGAGCTGCATATACACTCTATAAGCAGACTTTACAGAGAAAACCCCTTTAGTGTCATGGTGCCACGCTGGAAAATCTTCAAAATCCTCTCTGATGGGGTTGAGAAAATGATGTTCACATCCATTTCCCGGAAGATTAATGTCTCATCCCATTGCCCCGTGTGCATTTCCCATTGAAGTAGGGAGGCTGTGCAGCCAGCGCGCGTAGATACATGATGAGGCGTGAGAGGAAAAGGAAAAAAGAAAAGGAAAAAAAGACGGGAGTGTCGACCAGGATTTTGGCAAGGTGGATTTGCGTGGGCCAGCGAGCGAAGGAACGAACCCATTCCGTGCGCGGGCGGGGCGACCGACATGCGCGTACGCTATACACCGGTGGAAGCACACATCGTTGGAACCAAAGAGCCCCGTTCCTGCCTCGGATTGATTGACCACGCGCAACATTAATGCGTGCAGTATCACCGGCGCGGGTTTACCCTCCTGCCTCGCAACATTCAAGTCGTACGTGTTCCCGGCGCACGTACGTGTTGGATGTGGTGCCCCGCAACGCGCCGCGCTCTCGCTCGCAGGCCGCACGTAGGCCACATTCAAGTCGTCTTTCCGCCAACCACCACCAGCTGGCAGCAGCTGGAGGCCGAGTTCTGCGCGCAGCTGTCGGTGGTGTCGAGGCTCAAGAGCGAGCACTTCACCCAGATGCTGGGCTATTGCCTGGAGCTCAACAACCGCATCGTGCTCTACGAGTACGCCACTAACGGCTCCCTCTACGACATCCTGCACGGCAAGAAGGGCGTGCAGGGCGCCGAGCCGGGGCCGGCGCTCACCTGGAGCCAGCGCGCCAGGGTGGCGCTCGGCGCCGCCAGGGGCCTCGAGTACCTGCACGAGAAGGTGCAGCCGTCCGTGATCCACCGCGACGTGCGATCCAGCAACGTGCTCGTCTTCGACGGCCACGACGGCAAGATCGCCGACTTCAACCTCACCAACCAGTCACCCGACACCGCCGCGCGGCTCCACTCCACCAAGGTCCTCGGCACCTTAGGCTACCACGCGCCCGAGTACGCCATGACGGGGTGCCTCACGCAGAAGAGCGACGTATACAGCTTCGGGGTCGTCCTCCTCGAGCTCCTCACCGGAAGGAAGCCCGTCGATCACACCATGCCCAAGGGCCAGCAGAGCCTCGTCACCTGGGTATACGTTGCCTCCACTTACTCTTTTCTGTTCTGTCTCGTTGAACGCTTATTCTATCCGAATCCGATGGAGTATGACATTGATCATGCAGGCCACTCCGAGGCTGAGCGAGGACAAGGTCAAGCAATGCATCGACCCCAAACTCAACAACGACTACCCACCAAAAGCAGTGGCCAAGGTGGGTACAGCTAGCCATTGACTCGACTGTGAATCGCTTGCTGATCTTCTATACCTGTTTTACCTGAATCCCTGCTGTTCAGCTCGCTGCGGTGGCGGCGCTGTGTGTGCAGTACGAAGCCGATTTCAGGCCCAACATGACCATTGTCGTCAAGGCTCTGCAGCCCCTTGTCAATGCCCGGCCGGCTGGAGATCACTAGGGCAGAGAGAGCCACGGTCCACGGCAATGCTTTCGTCCTCTCCTCCTGCAGGCAACTTCAGTTATTTATTCTACTTCCAGTAACGCTAAAGCGAGTTAACCCTTTTTTGCGCCATACGGTGATCAAGCAGCTGCGGCTGGAATGATCGATCTATTTGACCTGACCAAATGTAATGTACTCCGTATTACATGAGAGTATGTATAAAGTGGGCATTACTTGTAAAATCTATCAGAAGATCGTCTTGGATGAACACTTGGAAAAGTGGTTGATACATAGTAAAGAATTTGTAATACTTCCTCCTACTCATCACAACCGTCATAATTTTATCTATTTGGTGTCCAGATACATCCAAATTTTGATAAATTAAGAGATATTTTATTGGACCGAGGGAGACATTTGGATCAATCCACACTATGTTTTCCCTTGATCTGCCCGTCAAAACTCTAGATGCGTTCCAAGGTATTATTCGAGAATTCGTGTGGAGAGAAAGGAAGGACGTGAAGGGTGGCCACTATCTGGTGGCGAGGTTGTGTGGAGTTGGCATCAGAGAAGGAGAATGGTGGGGCTGGGATCCCCAATCGGAGCCTATCAACATGGCGTTTCGGTGGGCTTGGGTGCAACGCATGAACCCCTCCAAACCATGATCTTCCCTCAACTTTCAAATTCCGCAAGCGGCGATGGCCATCTTCAGGGTGGCAACATTTAGCGAGCATGATGACAACGAGAAAGCCCTCTCCTAGATGGATAGGTGGTTGCACGCGAGGAGGGTTTGCATGTTGGCTCTCAATCTCACAGGGGTTCATGGGAGTGTGGGTGATGGGGATTGCAGATCGAACCTCAATGCAGGTGTTCCAAATAAATTCTTTGTTGTGTGGGGCATGTTGTTGAGGCGAGGTGTTGGAGATAGTGCCCTAGAGACAAATAATGAGTAATTATTATTATATCTCAATTGGTCATAACAGTTTCATGCCATGCTATAAATGTATTAATAGGAAATATTGATACATGTGTGGTATTGTAAACAAATCGGGGTCCCTAATAAGCATATGTGTGCTGACTAGCTCATTGTGGTTATTCGATGATGAGGTTTCTCGGACATGGACATACATGACATTGATAATGGGGTCATGTCATTGGAAGAATGATATGATAAACATACCCAATATATAAGTATTGTAACATGATCAAGTTACAAAAGTTCAACATTACGATGTTTATGAAAGTGTAGTGACATAATCCTTAAGCCGTGAGATCATATCTAATCACTATCACCGAAGGCTTCTTTGATTGCATCAACCGTCACACTGTAACATGTTGATCATAAAGGTGTAGTTGGGTATTCCGATGGGATGGGTGGAGGCGTATGTATCAATAGCGGGATTTGTTCATCCGCATGACAGAGAGATACTCCGGGCCCACTCGGTGAGATTGCATCCATAAAGCTACGCATTGTATGACTAGGTCATGGGGATGGAATCACACGGAATGAGTTAAATACCTTGGCGGTAACGAGACCAGACAAGATATAATCATACCAACGATCATATCTCAGACGAGTGTCGGTATCGAAGTAATAGGACTCAACGTAATGGTTCAAACGACGATCATACCTTCGTAGAATACACATGTATCACTATGGTTCTCTGGACCCCCATGATGGTCATTTATCGGAGAGTCGTCTCGATCATGTATGTGTTGTTTCTCGAACCGTAGGGTAATGACGAGGGAGCTCCTCGGCAATACCCACCATGAGGGGCTTAGGGTTAACGGAGTCCTGCAGGTTAACACGATACATCAGATACCAAACGAACAGGGAACGAGATTTACCCAGGTTCAGGGCCCTCGTTGAGGTAAAACCCTTACTCATGCTTGTACGATCTTGATTTATCGAATAAAAGAGGTTACAATGGGGCAACCGATAGACTGCTATGATGAACTCGCCGGGAGGCAAGGTTTGTAGAGTTGGTGTATGCTAGATTGTGTTGGTTGCGTAAGTGTGTCGTTCGGCAGGCCCTCTCCTGGCCTTTATATAGGAGGCCAGGTCCCGAGAGTCCTGTCCGAACTCGACTAGGTTACATCAAGATCTAATCTATCCTTTACTTTATCGACGTCTTGTTTGCCTTGTTCGTCAAGAATCCGTCTTCTTGTAAGTCTTTTTTGTTGTAACCGATGTATGGGCCCACCTTGTATTATGGCAATCCTCATGGGCCCCTTGTTGGGCCAAAGGAGGTAGACCAATGTTGAGTACCCGAAGGGTAATGCCCACATCAGTATCCCCTGAGTGACTGGCCGAAGCGAAGTTTCGGGCAGGGACTAAAGTTGCCTTCATCCGAACATCTTGATCAGTCAAAGAAGATAGAGTCTTCATGCTCGTCGTAAAGTTGAAATTGCTTGATATCGGGTGCACGTCCAGCGCTCCCGACGGGAGTAGATCCCGAGTCTAGGGACGGATGTTTGCAACAGTGCGTAGACTCAAGTTGTACTACTTGAAGATCTTGCTGTCGATGTTTCTGAACTTTCTTCTTCATCCGATACTTTGAGTATATCGGGTCATCTGAGACTTCGGGTGAAGCCAAACAATTGATCGTACGTAAGGGATAAAAGTAACGAGCCCAGTTTTATTCAGCAAACCGATACTGGTTAACTACCGAAGGCAAAACATCGTTACCCTACTTAGATTCAAGTCCCCTGGCTCGAACATGGATTTGCTGAAACCTTCGGGTCTGTTCTTCTTTGAATTCCTTCTGCTGTTGATGCCTTTGTTGTTTTTATCGGGACACGTCCAACGCTCCCGATGGGAGTAGCCCCCGTGTCTAGGGACGGATGTTTGCAACCGTGCGTAGACTCAAGTTGAGTAGCCGAAAGTCGTAAATTCCTTCGAGTTTTACTTACATTTGGGTGCTCCATCGTGGGGGAGCCGACAACTTCGATGACATCAGCAACAACGTGGCAACTGTGGCAGCAAAACTGATGGGACATGACCCAGCGGGCCCACCCCTTGTCTGCATAGTCAGTTTTGGAAATAACCGGACATTAATTTACGCGCAAACCAAAGCGTTCCCTTGATCCTTGCGCGTAGTGCAGGTAATGGGCCTCCGGTTTGTGTTTAGCCAGATCTCCATCCATTTTTCAACGACACGAATATGTCGGCCCAATTACAAAGTGATTTTTCCTTTATAAAGAGGATCTAGGGATTAACACATCCCACCACTGCCATCTTGTTCTTCTTCTTCCTTTGCTCTTGCCTCCCATTGCTGATGCGCCCAAAAACATAAACTCCCAAGAGACCTCCGAATAGATGGGCAAGAAGAATGGCGCCGTAGCTACTAGCGCTGCTACAAGCACCACTGGTTCGAAGGCCACTGCAGCCGCGCCGAGAGCCGCCACTGCCGATGCCAGAGATGCTCAGTGTGATTGGACTGCGTCTACCGTGACCAAGCGCGATGAGAAGAAAATGCGGAGCCTAGGACCGATCTTTGACGATGAGGGAGATGTCCACTTGCCAGGTTCAGACTCCCGTCCTAATCCCCCCCGCCGGATTTACTGTTATGTTCGTTGCTTTCTTGTTCCGAGAGTTATCTCTCCCAGCACACGAATTTTCGGTGCCTCCTGTTCTCGTACGGGATTCAGCTCTGGCAGCTGACACCGAATTCCATTCTTCATCTTGCGATTTTTATTACTATCTGTGAAGCTTTTCTTGGTATCGATCCCCATTGGGGCCTATGGAAGAAGATCTTCTTTGTCAAACGCTACAGTGGCAGCAGACCTTACATTACTGGCGGGGTTGGCTTTGTTGTTTGAAAGGAAGTTAATTATTTTAACTTTTCGATGAGAGAATCTGTCCAAGGTTGGAGGTCGAAGTGGTTCTATCTTAGGGATCAGCCGGCACCAGGGCACAACACTGTCCTGCGGAAGTTTGTTGATGTGCTAGAGGCGACGCCGAAGAAGTCCCGGATAAACATTCTAACCGCGAAGAAAAAATAACAACCAACGATTTGTATGGAAAGATCTTGGAAGTGAAGAACGTCGATGGCCGAAAAATGATCGACACTGAGGTTGTTGCTGTGTTTTTGAAACACCGTATTCAGTCGATAATGTCTAAAGTCCATTAGATGTGGTTATATTCTGGCCCCAAGGATGAGACCCGAATCAATGCCGCAGAATTGTCGGATAAAGAGTAGCTGTTAGACGAAGTCAGACGCTTCACTTATTTCAGTCAAGAGGATTCTATTCCCCCTAGTGGCCCTCCAAGATCCGTACGAACTTACTCATCTTCCAGCTAAGGTAATCCTGATTTTCCATACTTGATATGATACTTGTGTCTAATAATTTTGTTGTGTGGGGCACGTTGCTTAGGCGAGGTGTTGGAGATAGTGCCCTAGAGGCAAATAATGAGTAATTACTATTATATCTCAATTGGTTATAACAGTTTCGTGCCATGCTATAAATGTATTAATAGAAAACATTGATACACCTGTGGTATTGTAAACAAACCAGGGTCCCTAGTAAGCATATGTGTGCTAACTAGTTCATTGTGGTTATTCGATGATGAGGTTTCTCGGTCATGGACATATACGGCATTGATAATGGGGTCATGTGAAAGGACGAGATGTCGCCTAGAGGGGGGTGAATAGGTTTAAAAACTCTTGCGGATTTGACTTGTAAGAATGCGGAATTAAACTAACGTTTAGTTTACAAGCACAACTCCTAAATATGCTAGGCTCAACTAAGTGCAACAATAACAACTAGAGCTAAGTAAGATAGGCACAAGATATATGAAGCACAAGTGATAGCAAGATATATGTACTTCAAGCACGATGGCTATCACAAGGAAAGTAAGCTCGGGTATGAAATAACCGAGGCACGCGGAGACGAGGATGTATTCCCGTGTTCCTTCCTTTGCAAGAAGGTACGTCACGTTTGGAGGAGTGGAGGTCCCACCACTACAAGAAAAGTTGCCATGGCCGACGAAGTTGAAGTCGCGCCGTGGTTGCTGGTGTACCATGGCCGACGATTTTTGGTCTCTCCGTTGTGCATGTCAAAAAGTTTTTTTTCTCGTTTTTAAGGCCACCTAGCCCGACGAAAACGGCCAAAACGTCGCGTATGGTGGCCCGGGACGTGGTGCATCTCGAAATCTCGGGTTCACCGGCCGAGTCAACGCAAATCCGCACTGCCGAGGGATGTAGGGCCCAGATGGCAGCCTCTCCGGCATTGTTTTTTTCTCGATCGCACCATCTCGTTCAACGCTCTCCGATCGAGCCGTTTACGATGCAG
>NC_061510.1:357404743-357496865 GCF_022539505.1 Lolium rigidum | reverse complement strand
TACTATTCATGAAAAGTCTTTGCTTTATGATTCACTTGTTTACTCATGTCATTACCATTGTTTTGATCGCCGCATCCACTACATATGTTTACAAATAGTATGATCAAGGTTATGATGGCATATCACTTCAGTAAATTATCTTTGTTATCGTTTTACCCGCCTCGGACGAGCAGAACTAAGCTTGAGGATGCTTGATACGCCTCCGACTATCGATAATTTCTTATGTTCTATGCCATATTATTGATGATCCCTACATGTTTTATGCACACTTTATGTCATATTCGTGCATTTTCCTGGAACTAACCTATTAACAAGATGCCGAAGTGCCGCTGCCGTTTTCTCGCTGTTTTTGGTTTCGTAAATCCTAGTAACGAAATATTCTCTGAATTGGACGAAACGAAGACCCAGTGGGCCTATTTTGCCACGAACCTTCCGGAAGACCGAAGAGCATACGAAGTGGGGCCACGAGGTGGCCACACCACAGGGCGGCGCGGCCCAGGGGGCCCGCGCCGCCCTATGGTGTGGGCCCCTCGTCGCCCCCCGACTCTGCCCTTCCGCCTACTTAAAGCCTCCGTCGCGAAACCCCCGATGCGAAAACCACGATACGGAAAACCTCACCGAGACGCCGCCGCCGCCGATCCCATCTCGGGGATTCTGGAGATCTCCTCCGCACCCCGCCGGAGAGGGGATTCATCTCCCGAGGACTCTACACCGCCATGGTCGCCTCCGGAGTGATGAGTGAGTAGTTCACCCTCGGACTATGGGTCCATAGCAGTAGCTAGATGGTTGTCTTCTCCTCATTGTGCTTCATTGTTGGATCTTGTGAGCTGCCTAACATGATCAAGATCATCTATCTCGTAATACTCTATGTTGTGTTTGTCGGGATCCGATGGATAGAGAATACCATGTTATGTTAATTATCAAGTTATTACATATGTGTTGTTTATGATCTTGCATGCTCTCCGTTACTAGTAGAGGCTCGGCCAAGTTTTTGCTTTTAACTCCAAGAGGGAGTATTTATGCTCGATAGTGGGTTCATGCCTCGCATTGACACCTGGGACAGTGATGTAAAGTTCTAAGGTTGTGTTGTGTCAGTTGCCACTAGGGATAAAACATTGGCGCTATGTCCGAGGATGTAGTTGTTGATTACATTACGCACCATACTTAATGCAATTGTCTCGTTGCTTTGCAACTTAATACCGGAAGGGGTTCGGATGATAACCTCGAAGGTGGACTTTTTAGGCATAGATGCAGCTTGGATGGCGGTCTATGTACTTTGTCGTAATGCCCAATTAAATCTCACTATACTTATCATGTCATGTATGTGCATTGTTATGCCCTCTCTATTTGTCAATTGCCCGACCGTAATTTGTTCACCCAACATGCTTTTATCTTATGGGAGAGACACCTCTAGTGAACTCGTGGACCCCGGTCCATTCTTTTAATACCGAAATACAAATCTGCCGCAATACTTGTTTCTATCGTTTTCTCTCGCAAACAATCATCTTCCACACAATACGGTTAATCCTTTGTTACAAGCAAGTCTAGTGAGATTGACAACCTCACTGCTTCGTTGGGGCAAAGTACTTTGGTTGTGTTGTGCAGGTTCCACGTTGGCGCCGGAATCCTCGGTGTTGCGCCGCACTACATCCCGCCGCCATCAACCTTCAACGTGCTTCTGGCTCCTCCCGGTTCGATAAACCTTGGTTTCTTTCTGAGGGAAAACTTGCCGCTGTGCGCATCATACCTTCCTCTTGGGGTTGCCCAACGAACGTGTGAAATACACGCCATCACTCCGGTGTCGAGGGTGCTCCTCGGCAATGCCCTCCGATAGGGGCTTAGGGTTGATGGAATCCTGCAAGCCGACACGAGACATCGGTTCACGGACAAGCGGGGAGAGCGATTTACCCAGGTTTGGGGCCCTCGATGAGGTAAAACCCTTACGTCCTGCTCGTCTCGTTCTTGATTATGATGATAATGGGTTACAATGGGGTGCCGAATAGTTCGGCTGAGATCTCGTCGAGATAGCTAAGTACTAGGGTAACCTAGGTCTAAGCTTCTGTTGGCTAAGATTGCTAAGATTGATTGTTCCTCGATAGCCCCTCTCCTGGCCTTTATATAGGAGGCCAAGTCTCGAGAGGTCTAATCGAGTACGACTAGGTTTACAGTAGATATATCTCTAAACTTTCCTTGTTCGGCTCCTTCCGTGTCTTGTACTTCAAGGAACCTTTCGTTGCACCGTCCTAGCGGCCCATCTTGCCATCGAGTACCTTAATGGTCCTCCAGCCAGACCGTATAGGGTAGAGCAACATCGGTTACCCGAAGGGTAATGCCCACGTCAGTAGCCCCCGAGTGTCTAGCCGAACATAGTTCGGGTAGAGACTGAAGCATGTCTTCTTCCGACGTCCTTCTCCTTGATCATTCTTGTTTTCCTTCTGTCTGCACCTTCTTCTTCTATCGGGTGCGCGTCAGCGCTCCCGATGGGAGTAGCCCCCGAGTCTAGGTACGGATGCTTGCAATCCGTGCGTAGACTTAAGTTGTACCACTCGAACATTTTTCTCTGCCAAAGTTTTTTTCACAAGTCTTCATAGGTCATCCGATATATTTTCTTCATGCAAGGGATAATGAGTAACGTGCCCAGCTTTTGCTGGTTAACTGCCGACGGCAAAACAACGTTACCCTACACAGAATCAAGTCCCCGGGCATGATCCTGGAGTGCGAAAAAAGTTCTGTCGGGTGCGCATCCAGCGCTCCCGATGGGAGTAGCCCCCGAGTCTGGGCACGGGCGCTTGCGTCCGGGTGCAGGCTCGAGTCAAGTTCTTCCTTCGAGTCCTCATTCTGTCGGGTGCGCGTCCAGCGCTCCCGATGGGAGTAGCCCCCGAGTCTAGGTGCAGATGCTTTGCAATCTGTGCATAGACCCAAATTGAGCATCCGATAGCTTTTTATTCCTTCGTATGCAATCATTCTACATGCTGTCATTGATGACGTTTTACTGACACTTCAATTCTGACTGATAAGACGCGACCCTCTGGCCCTTTTTTCAAGCAATTCCTGCTCCTCTTACACAGTTACCGAGGCACCTCCTCGATTTCTGCAACCATTAACTGAAGAAAAGGTCCTCTTAGCAGTACGGGGCTGATACGTCTCCGACGTATCGATAATTTCTTATGTTCCATGCCACATTATTGATGATATCTACATGTTTTATGCACACTTTATGTCATATTCGTGCATTTTCTGGAACTAACCTATTAACAAGATGCCGAAGTGCCGGTTCCTGTTTTCTGCTGTTTTTGGTTTCAGAAATCCTAGTAACGAAATATTCTCGGAATTGGACGAAATCAACGCCCAGGTTCCTATTTTCACCGGAAGCATCCAGAACACCCGAGAGTCGCCAGAGGGGGGCCACACAGGCCCCAGATGATAGGCCGGCGCGGCCCACCCCCTGGCCGCGCCGCCTTATGGTGTCGTCGCCCCTTCGACCTTCTGACTCCGCCTCTTCGCCTATAAAAAGGTCCCAGACCTAAAACCACGATACGAAAAAACCACGGTACGAGAAACCTTCCAGAGCCGCCGCCATCGCGAAGCCAAGATCTGGGGGACAGGAGTCTCTGTTCCGGCACGCCGCCGGGACGGGGAAGTGCCCCCGGAAGGCTCCTCCATCGACACCACCGCCATCTTCATCAACGCTGCTTGTCTCCCATGAGGAGGGAGTAGTTCTCCATCAAGGCTCGGGGCTGTACCGGTAGCTATGTGGTTCATCTCTCTCCTATGTGCTTCAATACAATAATCTCATGAGCTGCCTTACATGATTGAGATTCATATGATGATGCTTGTAATCTAGATGTCATTATGCTAGTCAAGTGGATTTTACTTATGTGATCTCCGGAGACTCCTTGTCCCACGTGTGTAAAGGTGACGAGTGTGTGCACCGTGTGGGTCTCTTAGGCTATATTTCACAGAATACTTATTCACTGTTATGAATGGCATAGTGAAGTGCTTATTTATATCTCTTTATGATTGCAATGTGTTTTGTATCACAATTTATCTATGTGCTACTCTAGTGATGTTATTAAAGTAGTTTTATTCCTCCCGCACGGTGTAATGGTGACGAGTGTGTGCATCCGTGTTAGTACTTGGCGTAGGCTATGATTATGATCTCTTGTAGATTATGAAGTTAACTATTGCTATGATGGTATTGATGTGATCTATTCCTCCTACATAGTGTGAAGGTGACAGTGTGCATGCTATGTTAGTACTTGGTTTAGTCGTATTGATCTTTCATGCACTCTAAGGTTATTTAAATATGAACATTGAATTGTGGAGCTTGTTAACTCCGGCATTGAGGGTTCGTGTAATCCTACGCAATGGTGTTCATCATCCAACAAGAGTGTAGAGTATGCATTTATCTATTCTGTTATGTGATCAATGTTGAGAGTGTTCACTAGTGAAAGTCTGATCCCTAGGCCTTGTTCCTAAATATCTGCTATCGCTTGCTTGTTTACTTGTTTTTCTTGCGTTACTACTGCTGCGTTACTACTGCTTGTTTCTTGTCACGGGCAAAGCACTTTTACAGGTGCCGTTGCCACTTGCTCATATATATTCATACCACACTGTATTTCACTATCTCTTCGCCGAACTAGTGCACCTATTAGGTGTGTTGGGGACACAAGAGACTTCTTGCTTTGTGGTTACAGGGTTGCATGAGAGGGATATCTTTGACCTCTTCCTCCCTGAGTTCGATAAACCTTGGGTGATCCACTTAAGGGAAACTTGCCGCTGTTCTACAAACCTCTGCTCTTGGAGGCCCAACACTGTCTACAGGAAAAGGAGGGGGCGTAGACATCAGGGGCCTTCCTTAAATTTCTCAAAGGATGAAAATCCCTAATCTTCTCCTTCATTCATCATAACATCCCTTCATCGTTCTTCCTCTTCTCCCTTTCGCAACTGCTGCGCCGCCACCACTGCTTTCCAGTTTTTCCCAGATCTCGCGATGGTGAAGAAGAAGAACCCTAGCGCCGCCGCCAGTTCCACGAGCGGTGGCGCCGCCGCCAAATCTTCCTCGATTCTTTCGAAGGAGGGTGCCCCAAACGCTCCTCCCCCAGCTCCGGCGCCGCCGGCGCCACCAAGATCAGTAGCCAAGCCCGGAGATTGGATAGCTTCAACCGTCACCAAGCGTGACGAGAAGAGATCCCGAAGCCTGGGATTGATCTCCTCCGATGAGGGGAATGTGATCTTTCCAGGTGCGATTTCTCGGCCTAATCCCCCTGCTGGTTTTACCGTGATGTTCTTGTCGTTCTTATATCGGGGTCTTTCGCTTCCCGCTCATGAATTCCTCCTCCACCTCTTGCGAACTTACGAGATCCAATTATGGCAACTCACTCCCAACTCAATCCTTCACGTTGCTGTGTTCATCACCCTTTGCGAGGCATTTCTGGGCATTAAGCCTCATTTTGGGTTGTGGAAAAAGATCTTCTATGTGAAGAGATACAGCAGTAGTAATGGATCCTTTGTCACCGGAGGAGTGGGATTTGTAGCTCGTTCGGATGTTAACTACTTCAATTTCCCAATGAGAGAATCCGTGCAAGGGTGGAGATTGAAATGGTTTTACGTCAAGGATTCCTTGTCACCCGAATCCCAGCTTCCTTGCTTTGTCGATGTCCTTGAAGCCAAGCCTAAGAATTCCTGGAAGAATATTCTCTCTCCCGACGAAAGAGTAGGAGCCGATGAATTATTTGCCAAATTTCTTCGGATCAAGGAAGCCGATGGCCAAACCATGGTCGGCACAGAGGTGGCGGCAGTGTTCCTGAAACGTCGAGTCCAACCAGTCATGGCCAGAGTTCGCCCGATGTGGTTGTATTCAGGCCCAAAGGATGAGACCAGGATTAACGCTGCCGAACTGTCGGAAAAGGAACTGCTCGATGAAGTCCGTCGCCTTACTTTCTTTAGTCAAGAGGACTCGATCCCATTGACATCTTCCTACGCTCCTTTTGATGCCGAACATCCACCGCCAGAGGTAGCTTCTCCTTTCAAATTCTTATTATGCTACTCTCACTTAATCAACATGAGTACCATTGTTCTCATTTATTTTTTCTTCAACAGGCCGCCATAGCCTTTGGAGATTCGCATGACTCGCCGAACGACATTTCTGAGGGGAGAGGTTCCTCAGTACCCATTGATTTTCAAACTGTTGAGCATACAAGCCCAGAAAGTGATTATGATGATCTGATAGATTCAGAAACTGTTCACACCAATCTTCCTCCTCCAGCCGATGACGCTTGCGACACAGAGGGATCAGTGCGTGATGATGACGCTGATCGTGATGCCTTTGTTAATGCAGCTGTGGAAGAGACCAGGGCTTCGCCTATGAAGAGATCAATCGGCGGCTTTGCTGACGAAGACGATCTTCTCGATATGTAAAAACCTTCTTCTTTTTTACTATATTTCGCCCTCTTGTTTCTTGCATTCTCTGCATAACTTCTGTCGACAGTTTCCTTTTTGTAGTGACGAAGGTTTCATCGAGCCTCCATCTAAGAAAGCCAGGTCTGATGTTGTTCCGCCGGCCGTTGCAGCTTCCGAAGCTTCGGCTCCTAAGGCAACTCCCACGGCCCAGGCATCGACTGCTTCTTCCCTTTCCAAGGGGAAAGACATTCCTGTCGCCACCACGATTCCTCCTTCAGTAAGCCCTTTTTGAATACAACGCGAATCTCTTGGAGTATGCCTTGCCTAATGATTCTTTGTAAAACATCCTTTTTCCCTTAAGGACCTGCGAGGTGTGATATCTTCTTTAGAGGCCTTTGCCTCTCAATTTACCTCTCTGGAGGCGGACAACGTTCGACTGCAGGAGGAAGTTTAGTCTTCCTCTTCAAAGTTGGACGGTGCCATTAAAAAGGCTGCCACAGCTCGCCAAGAGGTCGACTCCCTGAAAGAGGAGCTGAGCAAACTGAAGGAGAAGCTGAAGGAGGAGGAAGCTCGGGCAGCTGAAAAGGATGAGCTCCTTCGTCATTCTGCTTTGACTCTACTTGGTAAGCTCTTTCATACATCTCTGTTGATTATTACTCTTATGGATTCGTTTCTTTATCAATGATTTTTTCCAATTCGATTTCTTGCAGAAGCCGCCAGCATCCCTGCTGCTGCCTTGGACAAAGTTCCGAACAACTCTCCGGCAAATGGTGTGTCGATGGCTCTCGCCTCCCACCAGCTTACCCGGAAGCTTCTTGAAAAGGGAAAGGGTGCCCTGGCGCGGATGCACTCGATGATTTTCCCCAAAATCAAGCAGGAGAAGACTCTGGGGCAGCTGATTGATACCTAGTTTGTCGAATCAGACCCAGGCCCCTTGATTTTTGTAACTTATCTTCGAGCTGATGTGAAACATTGTTCTTGTTGCAAAACTTTATGTTTGTAATGAACTCCGTGCTGGCAATGTTGCTGGCACACCTTTATCATAATGTTTTCACTTGCACTTCTCCCGATAGTAGTTACTTGCACTTCTCCCGATGGGAGTTACGTTGGATGTTCAATTTGGCCGTATCCGACATCCTTTTTAACGCTGTTTCCTGCAGGTTTTCCCGGTGCCCTCATTTGTCGACGATTCTTCGGGTGTTCTTCCCAAAGGTGATCGGATCCAGCGGATGAAGGATCAGATCACCCAGATGGAAAAGGACCTGCGCAGCACTTACGCCTTAGCTGCTATTGTCAATAAGAAGAGCGAGATTGCAGCCGACGTGGAGCGGTACGCTCTTACTGAGCTGCATAAAGCTACCGAGAGTTTGAACTGTGAGTTTCTTGATCCCTGCGCCCTTTTGTCAACAACGCCTTATCTGATCGTTCATTTATTTCTTTGCCAGTCATAGCTCTGAACCGTGTGGAGGAGAACAAACGAATTCACGAGCGTGTGCATGCATTAACCCAGCTATCCTCAGCCGAAGGGATTTTCTGGCGGGAGCACTCGAAGGCTTCGGCTGTAGCGCAATTTCAGGATCGGGTTCAGCAGGTCCACCACTTCTTCGACAAGTGCTACAAGGCTATGAGGGTGGTTTGGAAGACGATGTTCCCTTTGAACGCAGTTCCCCCCACGCTCCTGGCTTTGATGTCTGAGTTTGGTAATGCCAAGAAGATCCGAGACTTGGTGCGTGCACAAGTTTTTGCAGGGGCCAGGTTTACACTTGCCCTTGTACTCGCCCGTTATCCCTCAGCAAGTTTGCTGTCGATTGCCAACGCAACTGGAGACTTGGAGGCACTGTATCCGAAGGTATTGTTGCCCGCCAATATAATTGTCGACAGACTTGAGGAGGACTCAAAGGTACCTGAGGAAAGAGGAACTCTGCAAGGGTGATTTCAGGGATTAAAGGTTTGTTTTGTAAGTAGATAATTTGGCTACTTTATCCAAGCGTTTGGATTATGTAATGAGGCCCTTTTGTTCGGTAGATACATGCGTATGTACTTTTACCGTGCTAATGCCGTTGGCAAATTTTGACTGAGCGAATCTGAGTTGCTCGTTTGAATGTATGTATATTGGTTGGTTAGCAAATCATTTGAGTGATCAGCTCGTGTTGCAGGTTTTGCTAAACCTGTTGTATGCGCAACTTTGCTTTGAACCGATGTATGTTTCGGCAGTCACTCCCGAATATTTCGGGTGTAATGATGCTGCCGATGAGCCCGTTGTCCATTGATATTTCCATAAGTAAAATATCGAACGTGGGTTGTATGTATTTCTGAACTCTTGCTATTTACGGCACTCGTAGAGGCATCTATAGCAAAGGGAAAGGTTAATGTCTTTCAGCACTCGTAGAGGCTTTTCTTTTAGAACACGATCTTCTGCCTTGTACTGTGTTTGCATAGTGATGCGGCTTAGTCGTTCTGAATTACTGCAATGCTTTGACAAAGAATCGAAGCTTAAGATCTTATTGATAAGGTAAGCATGAGACTAGAGGGCGAAAAAAGGAAGGCCCTGTTTAGAATAAAAGGAAAAAATTAAATGCTGATAAATTGCTTAAGCAAGGAAGGGGTTCTTCTCTTCTTCTGGCTTCTTCACCACGTTAGTGGTTGCTGCAGCGTTGTTGGTTTCACCAGGGGTTTGAGTAGTGGTTGCCAGCGTCTTGCTGTCTCCTATGCCTTCTGCGCCATCAACTGCCGAACCTTTTGCTGCCGAGGCTTCTACTGCCGAAGCTTCTGCTGCCGAAGCTTCGGCTGGCAAAGCTTTAAGGACAGGAGCAGCTGGCTTCTTCTTGGTTTCCCTGACATCTTTTTCCTCCTTGATTTCACGTAATGACAGCTTGGGTAAAGGGTCGACGATTTCTTGCTGTGACCCGAATTTCGCAGCAATCCTCTGAAAGTCGCGATTACAATTGTCCGAGCGTGAAAAACTTCCATAGACTGTGATGTTTGTCCCGTTGCTCCCAGGCATTTTCAGCTTGAGGTATGCATAGTGCGGCACAGTCATGAACTTGGCATAAGCTGGTCTCCCAAGTATAGCGTGATACTGTGACTCCCAGTTCACTACTTCAAACTCGATCTTTTCCTTCCTGAAATTGTCGGCTTTGCCGAAGACGACATTCAGGTAAACTTTGCCAAGAGAGTAGCCCGGTGCGGTTGGAAGGATCCCATGGAAGCAAGTGTCTGTTTCTTCTAGCATCCGCATGGTGATCCCCATACTTCTGATTGTGTCGACGAATATCAGGTTTAACCCGCTTCCACCATCCATGAAGACTTTGCTCATCTTGAACCCCCCAATTTGTGCTTCGACTACTAAGGCAGCGTGTCCTGGTTTTGGTATGGTCATCGGGTGATCTGCTCGACTGAACGTAATGTTCTGAGAGGACCACTCGACATACTCGGGGATGTTCGCCATGATGCTTTCTGCCAAGTTGATCTCTTGGGTGAGCTTCTTCATCTCTCTTCTCGAGACACCTGTCCTATGGATCATGCTCATCTACCCACGTGGTGGTGGAAACGCCTCATTGGGTTGATGAGGTTGAGCCTGCTGGACTTGATGCTGCGGTGGATATGGGGGTGGCGGTGGTAGCTGTTGCTGACCTGACTGGTGGATGAGTTTGTGCATGTCAAGGAACTGCCGACAGTCCCTGAGCAGGTGACTTGACTTCGTTTTGCCGTCCTTGGAATCGACATACGAGTGCAGGTAACAGGGGGCGTTGATCTGCTCAGCGTAGGGTAATTCGGGAGTCCTCTGCTGCCGTGGTTTGTAGTTGCCATGATTCCCAGAGTTGTTCCGATTACTGTCCTGTCGATCGTCTCTTCTCTCGTTGTATCGATCATCCTGCCGATCGGAATACCCTGCGGCTACCAGGTTGTTATCATCATAGTTGCGGTTCTTCCTTCTCTTGTGACGATCCCTTCGGCCACCCGAATCGTGCTTCGGCTGATCGTCATCTTCATCGTCACTGCGCTGTCGTGGCCTTCGCACATTGTCCTCACCATCAGCCCAACTGTTGGCGATTTCCATTAACTTGGTTATGGTTTTTGGCTTTTTGCGCCCGAGTTCTTCTATGTAGCTCTCACGCCGGATGCCATTGCTGAAAGCGTCGATTGCTCTGTCGACAGATACGTCTTCAGCAGCGTTCAGGAGTTTAGTGAATCTCCCGATGTATGAGCGCATCGACTCCTTCTGCTTCTGTTGGCAATTCCGCAACTCTTCAATCCCGACGGGTCTCTTGTATGTTGCTAGGAAATTGGCAACGAAGGCATCTACTAGGTCGTCCCATGATTTAATGGAACCCTTCGGCAGCCCCCTTAGCCAGGCTCGCGCTGAATCCTTCAAGTAGAGCTGCAGGCATTGCATTGCTGCTATCTGGTTTCCCTTGTGCAGGATCACAGTCTGCAGGTAGTCGTCTATCCAAGATCTTGGTTCCTGCTGCCCATCGTATTTGGCATCGTCGGTAGGGGTAGGCTTGAACTTTTTGGGTTGCATCGTTTCACGGATTTTGTAACTTTAGCAGTCGGCTCCCCTGAGTTCGCCGTCGTACTCCTGATCCTCATCCGAAGAATCACTGTCGTTGTCCTTCCTAGCGGCGCGTCGTCGTCTTGCTTTGTCAATCTTGCTCTGGGTGATTTCATCCCGAGCATCTCTCGCATGATGTTTCAAACCACTAGCCTGCGCCGTGGTCTTTTCCTTTTGCGGGACTAGGTTGTTTCCCAATATCGCGAGACTCTCCAGGGCACCTCGATGAGCTTGAGCCATGGATCCTTCGGGGCGCTGATTGATGAGGTATGCGGCGAGGTTGGCCGTTGCTCCAGCAACGGTTTTCGGCCGTGGCATGCCCGCGGTATCCGTAGTCATAAAGGATTTAGTCAGGTTCGACGTTATCTCTCTAGCGTCATCTTCCGAAAGCCTGGATAGTCTCGACCGGTGCTTGCCTGCTCCCTGAGTGTTTCGGGAGGCGCTCCCTTGCGAGCCCCTTCGTCGTTCACTGGATCGATCTGCCGCAGATAGGCGTCTCTCGAGGGTAGCTTGCTCTTTCGACAGGTGCTCCCGGTTTTTCTCTAGTATAGAGCGATAAGCATTGAGGGTTCCAACCGAGGTTCCTGCGGGGAGCGGTGTATTGTTGAGTACTGCTGCCCTGGCCGCTGCCCACTCCTCGTCCGCGATGGTATAGTCGCTATCGCGGTTGCTGACACTGTTTTCAAAACTTGCCCTTCTGCTGGAACGAGGGGTATGGTCTCCGTCTTCTCTGCGCCTCGGGTTTCCTGTGTTATTGGCGACATAAACCTGATGGCGTGCCGCTCTTCGGGTGGTTCCTTGGACGATGTTGTCGATACTGTCTTCTCCCGATGAATATTGGGCGTTGCAGATGAACAGCGTGTCGCTCGATCCCAGCCCGTGCCTGGTGTCGCAGTTCAAGCAGTAGTACGAAGTTAACTCCGAAGATGTGGGATCGTCGGATCCTACCGACATGGAAGACACCGAGCGGGGAGTCGAGGGCACGGGTGAACACGTCGATCCTGTCAGACCAGCCGATAGGTCGAGTGACGATGACACGCTTGGACTCGTCGATCCGGAAGTGGGCGATTCCAGCAATCAAAGGATTCCTTCCGCGTTGACGTTGTAGTGGACGCTGCCGAAGGTCATCTCCATGTTTCCTTGTAGATCTGAAAAGTTTGAATGGGAGGAATCGCTGTGCGGAGTAAATTCGTAGGAGCCGAATCGAATCGGGCTTCCCAGGATTGGCGATGATGGTGTTGATGAAGTTGCTGATGAAGTTGCTAGTGAAGTTGCTGGTGTCATGATTGGATCTGCCGATGACCGATCTTGTGCCGACAGGGTTCCCACAGACGGCGTCAATTGTCGAGGGTGCTCCTCGGCAATGCCCTCCGATAGGGGCTTAGGGTTGATGGAATCCTGCAAGCTGACACGAGACATCGGTTCACAGACAAGCGGGGAGAGCGATTTACCCAGGTTCGGGGCCCTCGATGAGGTAAAACCCTTACGTCCCGCCTGTCTGTTCTTGATTATGATGATAATGGGTTACAATGGGGTGCCGAATAGTTCGGCTGAGATCTCGTCGAGATAGCTAAGTACTAGGGTAACCTAGGTCTAAGCTTCTGTTGGCTAAGATTGCTAAGATTGATTGTTCCTCGATAGACCCTCTCCTGGCCTTTATATAGGAGGCCAGGTCTCGAGAGGTCTAATCGAGTACGACTAGGTTTACAGTAGATCTATCTCTAAACTTTCCTTGTTCGGCTCCTTCCGTGTCTTGTACTTCAAGGAACCTTTCGTTGCACCGTCCTAGCGGCCCATCTTGCCATCGAGTACCTTCATGGGCCTCCAGCCGGACCGTATAGGGTAGAGCAACATCGGTTACCCGAAGGGTAATGCCCACGTCAGGAGGGGTAACATATTTTATTACACAGTGAACTTACTGATGTGACTAGTTATTACATGTCTCACTGAAACTGGGGCCCATAGTGTGGCACCCCAAATTCACTTGAACCTGCCCGGCGGGACGCATTGGCGCGTCAAGAAAACCCCGAATTGTAGCGGGGAAATGAAACATTTCACAAAAATTTGAAATTCAAGCACACTGCCACGCGCCAAGCACGCGGGCTGTTCCTTCCTCTTCCTTGGTTCCTCCTCCCCTATCCGAAAAAACCCCAAATCCCAAGCTCAAACAACAACAAAAAACCTCAAATCCCCTGGCCGCCATGCATGTCCTCGTTAACCCGCTGGAGATCGTTCCGGGACGAGGTGGACCCCCCGCCCTGAGATCCCGAGTTCGTCCGTTCCGTCCACCTCGAGGCAGTGCGTGCTGTCTCGCAGCGGCGGCTTGAGGGCGCTGCAGAGGAAGTTCCACCGGAAAGTGCTCATGGCAACCGTGCAAGCTCACCGGCGTGCTGTATCCCGAGAGGAACTGGTCAAAGCTTTGCTATTCGCAAAAAAAGCGGGCCAAGATCTGGTCAAAGCTTCGTCGATGGCTTGCCGCGAGAGGCTTGGAGTCCAGAGTCAATAAACTAGCTGCTCGAGGACTTGGGCGGTTTACACCGATTCATATTAAGTGACTCAAGTTTGTTAGTCTAGTTACAAATGCATCTAGATACATCCATATCTAGACAAAATTGAGTCAATTAATATGAATCAGAGGGGAGTGCTCGAAAGTGTTTCATGCTACCAATTAATGCGGCGCGGGGACCGGTCGTAGAAGTAATTGTGCTACTACTCATACGATGAACCGATTGTGTGGGTGTCAAATTTTGCAACGCGATCATCCACCGAATGCTTAATTATAGTTCTAGCGCCAAAGGCGTACAAATCATAACAAAGATAGTACATACTACAACACCGGAACATAAGAGTACGAATCATAAAGTAGCTCAACATTTTGCATCGGGGCTGGGTGGTCCCGAGACTACCGGGACGCCCTCGATGATCTCCGGCGTGCATCCACTTCAACGCAAAACCGTGTACTCGGTCCACGGCCTCCTTCGTAGGCTGGATAATCTCGGGTGCGGGACCTTCGTCTATGAAAGGCTCGTCATCGGTACCATCCACGGGTGCATCGGGGCTGGGTGGTCTTGAGACTACCCGGACGCCCCGATGATCTCCGGGCGTGCATCCACTTCAACGCAAAGCCGTGTACTCGGTCCACGGCCTCCTTACGTAGGCTGGATAATCTCGGGTGCGGGACCTTCGTCTATGAAAGGCTCGTCATCGGTACCATCCACGAGTGCATCAAACTGAGATTCATCTTCAAATCTCCCATCAAACTGAGAGACCTCTTCAACTCTATGCTTCTGCAATTAGTACATCAACAGATTAGACAAACATCTAAGGGATGCAACCTGAACAAATATTTACCTTCTCATCTGGCACAGCACATGTCCCAGAGCTGAAACCCGTTTCCTGAAGCAAGCGCTTTTTCTCTCCTTCCCGTCCATCCATCTGCAACAAGTTAAATTTGAGTACAGAACCTTGCACAGCAATGCAAACTAATGATCGAAACAGCGGCAACATCAATATAAATAATTAACTACATATGCCAACACACATACAGTGTGAGCAAGATCTGCTTCTCCCGTTGAAGGATCATTATATGGTTCACCATGATAAACCCACCTAACATATGTGCGGTCCATCCCAAAAATGTGTAAATGATCTTCCACTACATGGTGAGGCCTCTTCTCACCATTCATACATGTGCAGCGCGGGCAATACACGTCCGAGGTTGTGACCTTCATGAGCTCTAATAAACCCCATAAAGGGTTGAACACCATTTATATATGAAGGGGAACATAAGTGTCCATGCAGTATCCAAGTTCTGTCCATCTGTTTAATTATGAGATACAATGGTTGGTGATTAATTTTTAAGGCGAAGTAGGAAATGTATATCCATCGAGTACAAAACTATACTACATGATTATGCATTTCAGCAATCATGTCGAGTACAAAACAAAAAATGCCCATCGACATTTTAGCAAACAGATCGTGTACAAAACTCTGCCATGGCATTTCAGCAAATTAACGGATCGAGTGCAGAACTGACTCTATATGCCCACGCAAATGAACAAATTGATCAAGGACAAATCGAGCGGAAAACTATAAAGTGCCAATTAGTTCGAGCATACTGACGATTTTTTTAGCAGCATCAAGAAAATATAAATCGTTAGGCTGTCTTGCCCGATGCATGATTGAGCTAGAGATAGCAGCCCTACCGTGGATCAACTTGACCGCCGGTGCGTCTCGAGAAGAACGACGGGGAGGGGAAGCTTCTTCTTCGCACGGACGGGACGGGGAGGGAAGCTCTTCGCACGGACGGGGATAAGTTGTGTAGGGGTGGGTGGGGGGTCATGCGGCCGGGCCGCCCGGTAGGTGGTGTTTAATGGAGTTGCGTGTGTAATTTGCCGTGCACAAGGTTGAGGAATAGGCGGTTCCCTTTGCCGCGCGCACAATTCAAACTATCCCGCTCATGTAGTTTAAATTCGCCCTATTTTCGTTAAATCGACATAAAGTCATGTGAGTGGGTGGAAATTAGCAAAGTTGCTTGAAAAATAGTAAAACTCTGGAATTATCCTTTAAATATGCTCTACTTCGTGTGAAAATCGGGGTGTGGAGGCATGTTGAGCTGTTTTATTTGTACTTTCTTCATTAAAACTCCCATTTTATGCACTTTGGATGGAAAGAAATCATTTGTACATAAATTTTGACAACGCCATTTGCAAGCATTAATTGTTTTACATGCCAAGATGCACCCATCCACCAAATATGGGGCAAAAGTTTATCACAATCTAGATATATATGTATAATTAGTGAGGGACCCCTTTTGATTTTGTGCAATTTCCACTAATTAGCTAGAGAGAAGGGGTCAATTAATTAGGCCATGTTAGGGGGCTATGTGTTTTAGATTAGGGTTGTGTGGATTCAAATACAACTTCTTTATTTGTGTGCTATGATTAATCAAAACTAGATCGATCGACTGCGCACACATTATTAGAGGCACATGCCTTTGCGCACAAAGTGCAGGTTAGGGTTTAGGGTTTAGGGTTTAGTGTTTAGGGTGTTTAGGGTGTACGTTTAGGGTATAATTAGGGATTAGGGATTAGGGTGTTAGGGTTTAAGGTTTAGGGATCATCGATCGAGTGCACACACACATTATTAGAGGCACCCGCGCCTTTGCGCATAAAGTGCATGCGTATATAAGTGTGTTTTTTGGCCACCAACGATATATAGATCGAGAGAGAGATTGAAATGTGTATATATCCCCAAGAATATGTTCAGATATATATTGAAATATATGCACGAATGATATGTGCAAGGTATGACATGCGAGCATGCACACTAATTGTATATAAATATATTATGAGGCAACTTAAGCAAATGTGTTTTCATTCGAGAGAACTTGTCAAAATTCAAGTTAATTAATTTATCAGCGCTAATTAGTTGGTCGCCTGCTTGATGCGCAATGAAGTGTCGTTGGCCTATATATATGTAGGGTTTAATTAGGGTTTAGGGTTTAGGGTTATCTAGCTAGGGTTTTAGGGTTAGGGTTAGGGTTAGTTAGGGTTTAGGGTCTAGGGTTTAGGGTTTAGGGTTTGGGGTCTATGGTTTAGGGTCTAGGGTTAGGGTTTAGGGTTTAGGGTTTAGTGTTTAGTGTTTAGGGTTTAGGGTTTAGGGTGTAGTGTTTAGGGTTTAGGGTCTAGGGTTTAGGGTTTAGGGTGTACGTTTAGGGTATAATTAGGGATTAGGGATTAGGGTTTTAGGGTTTAAGGTTTAGGGATCATCGATCGAGTGCACACACACATTATTAGAGGCACCCGCGCCTTTGCGCATAAAGCGTATATAAGTGTGTTTTTTGGCCACCAACGATATATAGATCGAGAGAGAGATTGAAATATATATATCCCCAAGAATATATATGTTCAGATATATATTGAAATATATGCACGAATGATATGTGCAAGGTATGACATGCGCGCATGCACACTAATTGTATATATATTATGAGGCAACTTAATCAAATGTGTTTTCCTTCGAGAGAACTTGTCAAAATTCAAGTTAATTAATTTATCAGCGCTAATTAGTTGGTCGCCTGCTTGATGCGCAATGAAGTGTCGTTGGCCTATATATATATGTAGGGTTTAATTAGGGTTTAGGGTTATCTAGCTAGGGTTTTAGGGTTAGGGTTAGGGTTAATTAGGGTTTAGGGTCTAGGGTTTAGGGTTTGGGGTTTGGGGTTTAGTGTTTAGGGTCTAGGGTTTAGGGTTTAGGGTTTAGGGTTTAGGGTGTAGTGTTTAGGGTTTAGGGTCTAGGGTTTAGGGTTTAGTCTTTAGGGTGTTTAGGGTGTATGTTTAGGGTATAATTAGGGATTAGGGATTAGGGTTTTAGGGTTTAAGGTTTAGGGATCATCGATCGAGTGCACACACACATTATTAGAGGCACCCGCGCCTTTGCGCATTAAGTGCATGCGTATATATATAAGTGTGTTTCTTTGCCACCAACGATATATAGATCGAGAGAGAGATTGAAATGTATATATATCCCCAAGAATATGTTCAGATATATATTGAAATATATGCACGAATGATATGTGCAAGGTATGACATGCGCGCATGCACACTAATTGTATATATATTATGAGGCAACTTAATCAAATGTGTTTTCATTCGAGAGAACTTGTCAAAATTCAAGTTAATTAATTT
The DNA here is from genome assembly GCF_022539505.1 of Lolium rigidum. Taxonomy (NCBI): domain Eukaryota; kingdom Viridiplantae; phylum Streptophyta; class Magnoliopsida; order Poales; family Poaceae; genus Lolium; species Lolium rigidum. The sequence goes on along the minus strand of NC_061510.1, from coordinate 357,479,219 downwards.
ATCGGCGCTAATTAGTTGGTCGCCTGCTTGATGCGCAATGAAGTGTCGTTGGCCTATATATATGTAGGGTTTAATTAGGGTTTTGGGTTTAGGGTTATCTAGCTAGGGTTTTAGGGTGTTAGGGTTAGGGTTAATTAGGGTTTAGGGTCTAGGGTTTAGGGTTTAGGGTTTGGGGTTTAGGGTTTAGGGTCTAGGGTTAGGGTTAATTAGGGTTTAGCTAGGGTCTAGGGTTTAGGGTTTAGGGTGTAGTGTTTAGGGTCTAGGGTTAGGGTTTAATTAGGGTTTAGTGTTTAGTGTTGTTTAGGGTTTAGGGTTTAGGGTGTAGTGTTTAGGGTTTAGGGTCTAGGGTTTAGGGTTTAGTGTTTAGGGTATTTAGGGTGTATGTTTAGGGTATAATTAGCGATTAGGGATTAGGGTTTTAGGATTTAAGGTTTAGGGATCATCGATCGAGTGCACACACACATTATTAGAGGCACCCGCGCCTTTGCGCATAAAGTGCATGCGTATATAAGTGTGTTTTTTGGCCACCAACGATATATAGATCGAGAGAGATTGAAATGTATATATATCCCCAAGTATATGTTCAGATATATATTGAAATATATGCACGAATGATATGTGCAAGGTATGACATGTGCGCATGCACACTAATTGTATATATATATTATGAGGCAACTAATTAATCAAATGTGTTTTCATTCGAGAGAACTTGTCAAAATTCAAGTTAATTAATTTATCAGCGCTAATTAGTTGATCGCCTGCTTGATGCGCAATGAAGTGTCGTTGGCCTATATATATGTAGGGTTTAATTAGGGTTTAGGGTTTAGGGTTATCTAGCTAGGGTTTTAGGGTGTTAGGGTTAGGGTTAATTAGGGTTTAGGGTCTAGGGTTTAGGGTTTGGGGTTTAGGGTTTAGGGTTTAGGGTCTAGGGTTAGGGTTTAGGGTTTAGTGTTTAGTGTTTAGGGTTTAGGGTTTAGGGTGTAGTGTTTAGGGTTTAGGGTTTAGTGTTTAGGGTTTAGTGTTTAGGGTGTTTAGGGTGTACGTTTAGGGTATAATTAGGGATTAGGGATTAGGGTTTTAGGATTTAAGGTTTAGGGATCATCGATCGAGTGCACACACACATTATTAGAGGCACTCGCGCCTTTGCGCATAAAGTGCATGCGTATATAAGTGTGTTTTTTGGCCACCAACGATATATAGATCGAGAGAGAGATTGAAATGTATATATATCCCCAAGAATATGTTCAGATATATATTGAAATATATGCACGAATGATATGTGCAAGGTATGACATGCGCGCATGCACACTAATTTTATATATATTATATATGAGGCAACTTAATCAAATGTGCTTTTATTCGAGAGAACTTGTCAAAATTCAAGTTAATTAATTTATCAGCGCTAATTAGTTGGTCGCCTCCTTGATGCGCAATGAAGTGTCGTTGGCCTATATATATATGTAGGGTTTAATTAGGGTTTAGGGTTTAGGGTTATCTAGCAAGGGTTTTAGGGTTAGGGTTAGGGTTAATTAGGGTTTAGGGTTTAGGGTTTAGGGTTTAGGGTTTGGGGTTTAGTTTTAGGGTTTAGGGTGTAGGGTTTAGGGCCTAGGGTTTAGGGGTTTAGGGTTTAGGGTTTAGGGTGTAGTGTTTAGGGTTTAGGGTTTGGGGCTTAGGGTTTAGGGTTTAGGGTCTAGGGTTAGGGTTTAGGGTTTAGGGTTTAGGGTTTAGTGTTTAGTGTTTAGGGTTTGGGGTTTAGGGTTTAGGGTGTAGGGTTTAGGGTCTAGGGTTTAGGGTTTAGGGTTTAGGGTTTAGGGTTTAGGGTTTGGGGTTTAGGGTTTAGGGTTTAGGGTCTAGGGTTAGGGTTTAGGGTTTAGTGTTTAGGGTTTAGGGTGTAGTGTTTAGGGTTTAGGGTTTAGTGTTTAGGGTGTTTAGGGTTTAGGGTTTAGGGTTTAGGGTGTAGTGTTTAGGGTTTAGGGTTTAGGGTGTAGTGTTTAGGGTTTAGGGTCTAGGGTTTAGTGTTTAGGGTGTTTAGGGTGTACGTTTAGGGTATAATTAGGGATTAGGGACTAGGGTTTTAGGGTTTAAGGTTTAGGGATCATCGATCGAGTGCACACACACATTATTAGAGGCACCCGCGCCTTTGCGCATAAAGTGCATGCGTATATAAGTGTGTTTTTTGGCCACCAACGATATATAGATCGAGAGAGAGATTGAAATGTATATATATCCCCAAGAATATGTTCAGATATATATTGAAATATATGCACGAATGATATGTGGAAGGTATGACATGCGCGCATGCACACTAATTGTATATATATTATGAGGCAACTTAATCAAATGTGCTTTTATTCGAGAGAACTTGTCAAAATTCAAGTTAATTAATTTATCAGCGCTAATTAGTTGGTCGCCTGCTTGATGCGCAATGAAGTGTCGTTGGCCTATATATATATATGTAGGGTTTAATTAAGGTTTAGGGTTTAGGGTTATCTAGCAAGGGTTTTAGGGTTAGGGTTAGGGTTAATTAGGGTTTAGGGTTTAGGGTTTAGGGTTTGGGGTTTAGTTTTAGGGTTTAGGGTGTAGGGTTTAGGGCCTAGGGTTTAGGGGTTTAGGGTTTAGGGTTTAGGGTGTAGTGTTTAGGGTTTAGGGTTTGGGGCTTAGGGTTTAGGGTTTAGGGTCTAGGGTTAGGGTTTAGGGTTTAGGGTTTAGTGTTTAGTGTTTAGGGTTTGGGGTTTAGGGTTTAGGGTGTAGGGTTTAGGGTCTAGGGTTTAGGGTTTAGGGTTTAGGGTTTAGGGTTTAGGGTTTAGGGTTTGGGGTTTAGGGTTTAGGGTTTAGGGTCTAGGGTTAGGGTTTAGGGTTTAGTGTTTAGGGTTGAGGGTGTAGTGTTTAGGGTTTAGGGTTTAGTGTTTAGGGTGTTTAGGGTTTAGGGTTTAGGGTTTAGGGTGTAGTGTTTAGGGTTTAGGGTTTAGGGTGTAGTGTTTAGGGTTTAGGGTCTAGGGTTTAGGGTTTAGTGTTTAGGGTGTTTAGGGTGTACGTTTAGGGTATAATTAGGGATTAGGGACTAGGGTTTTAGGGTTTAAGGTTTAGGGATCATCGATCGAGTGCACACACACATTATTAGAGGCACCCGCGCCTTTGGGCATAAAGTGCATGCGTATATAAGTGTGTTTTTTGGCCACCAACGATATATAGATCGAGAGAGAGATTGAAATGTATATATATCCCCAAGAATATGTTCAGATATATATTGAAATATATGCACGAATGATATGTGCAAGGTATGACATGCGCGCATGCACACTAATTGTATATATATTATGAGGCAACTTAATCAAATGTATTTTCATTCGAGAGAACTTGTCAAAATTCAAGTTAATTAATTTATCAGCGCTAATTAGTTGGTCGTCTGCTTGATGCGCAATGAAGTGTCGTTGGCCTATATATATGTAGGGTTTAATTAGGGTTTAGGGTTTAGGGTGTAGTGGTTTAGGGTTTAGGGTGTAGTGTTTAGGGTTTAGGGTCTAGGGTTTAGGGTTTAGTGTTTAGGGTGTCTAGGGTGTACGTTTAGGGTATAATTAGGGATTAGGGATTAGGGTTTTAGGGTTGAAGATTTAGGGATCATCGATCGATCGAGTGCACACACACATTATTAGAGGCACCTGCGCCTTTGCGCATAAAGTGCATGCATGCGTATATAAGTGTGTGTTTTGGCCACCAACGATATATAGATCGAGAGAGAGATTGAAATGTATATATATCCCCAAGAATATGTTCAGATATATATTGAAATATATGCACGAATGATATGTGCAAGGTATGACATGCGCGCATGCACACTAATTGTATACTCCCTCCGTTCTGAAATAGTCTACATTCTAGCCTCAAAATTTGTTCTGAAATACTCTACATTCTAGCTTTTAGTCAATAACAACACTGAAAACGAGGTGGTTTTACTCTCTTTATTGGATGTTGTTATTTTTTATGTAGCTTGGATTGGTTGTTCAAATATCTAAGTAGTACTAATAAATGCACTACTAATTTGTCTCATTTTTCCTAGAATGTAGACTAAATCAGAATGGAGGGAGTATATATTATGAGGCAACTTAATCAAATGTGTTTTCATTCGAGAGAACTTGTCAAAATTCAAGTTAATTAATTTATCAGCGCTAATTAGTTGGTCGCCTGCTTGATGCGCAATGAAGTGTCATTGGCCTCTATATATGTTGGGTTTAATTAGGGTTTAGGGTTTAGGGTTATCTAGCTAGGGTTTTAGGGTTAGGGTTAATTAGGGTTTAGGGTTTAGGGTCTAGGGTTTAGGGTTTAGGGTTTAGGGTTTAGGGTTTGGGGTTTAGGGTTTAGGGTTTAGGGTCTAGGGTTAGGGTTTAGGGTTTAGTGTTTAGTGTTTAGGGTTTAGGGTTTAGGGTGTAGTGTTTAGGGTTTAGGGTCTAGGGTTTAGGGTTTAGTGTTTAGGGTGTTTGGGGTGTACGTTTAGCTTATAATTAGGGATTAGGGATTAGGGTTTTAGGGTTTAAGGTTTAGGGATCATCGATCGAGTGCACACATATTAGAGGCACCCGCGCCTTTGCGCATAAAGTGCAGGCGTATATAAGTGTGTTTTTTCGCCACCAACGATATATAGATCGAGAGAGAGATTGAAATATATATATCCCCAAGAATATGTTCGGATATATATTGAAATATATGCACGAATGATATGTGCAAGGTATGACATGCGCGCATGCACACTAATTGTATATATATTATGAGGCAACTTAATCAAATGTGTTTTCATTCGAGAGAACTTGTCAAAATTCAAGTTAATTAATTTATCAGCGCTAATTAGTTGGTCGCCTGCTTGATGCGCAATGAAGTGTCGTTGGCCTATATATATATATGTAGGGTTTAATTAGGGTTTAGGGTTTAGGGTTATCTAGCTAGGGTTTTAGGGTTAGGGTTAGGGTTAATTAGGGTTTAGGGTCTAGGGTTTAGGGTTTGGGGTTTGGGGTTTAGTGTTTAGGGTTTAGGGTCTAGGGTTTAAGGTTTAGGGTTTAGGGTTTAGGTTCTAGTGTTTAGGGTTTAGGGTCTAGGGTTTAGGGTTTAGTGTTTAGGGTGTTTAGGGTGTATGTTTAGGGTATAATTAGGGATTAGGGATTAGGGTTTAAGGTTTAGGGATCATCGATCGAGTGCACACACACATTATTAGAGGCACCCGCGCCTTTGCGCATAAAGTGCATGCGTATATATATAAGTGTGTTTCTTGGCCACCAACGATATATAGATCGAGAGATAGAGATTGAAATCCCCAAGAATATGTTCAAATATACGCACACACATGAATTATTAGAGGCACCCGCGCCTTTGCGCATAAAGTGCATGCATATGTGTGTTGTTACGGCCACCAACGATAGATCGAGAGAGAGAGAGAGATTGAAATCCCCAAGAATTAGAGGACCCCCTTGCACAAGTGTTGGCCATCTATATATAATATGAATCCCAATAATGTTCATACATGATAGGGCATATGTGTGAAGCAATTTTTTTCCGAGAACTTGTAAAGATTCAAATTTATCAGTGCAAATGGAAACCAGTGCACATTAGAGGACCCCCTTGCACACGTGTTGGCCATCTATGTATAGTTTGAATCCCAATAATGTTCATACATGATAGGCTATATGTGAATCAATTTTTTCATCCAAGAACTTGTCAAGATTCAAATTTATCGGTGCTAATGGAAACTAGTGCGCACTAGACGAGCCCCTTGCGCAAGTGCTGGCCATTACATATAGTAGTTTAAATCTTAAGAATGTTCATACATGATAGGCCATATGTGCAAAGAATTTTTTTCCCGTGAACTTGTCAAAATTCAAGTTTATCAGTGCAAATGGAAACTAGTCCAAAATATTACATAGAGGTCCAAAAGAACTAGACAATAACTAATAGGACCTGCAACTTTACAAAAAGGACCCCAAAACATATACAAGAAAATCAATCGAGTCCTTCTGGACCGCACATCAGATCTCTGCTCCGCATCCTTTCCGGCCACTCCGTCGGCGGGGACGCACCACTTGGGACGGTGTCGCCGGTAGTCGCCGGGACGAAGGAGAAGAATGGCCTCGACAACGGCATATTGGCTGCGAGAAGGGCCGGCTGAAAGGCCAAGATGTTCACGGGCAAGACGGATGACGCCGTCGTATGCCCCGAGCTTGTGAACGTTAGCGGCTTGACTTCCCCGTTGGCCGGATACGGAAGCACGACCAAAGCAAGCCTCACCGTTAGCGCCATCACCTTGATGGCACCGGATCGAGGTTTGGCCGGCAAGATCCGCCGGATCCGATCCGCCGGATTCACCATAGGCTAGATCTGAAGCCGATGACGAGATCCACGACTCCATTGCGCCATTCTCGCTCATGGGAAACACCTGGATCTAAGCTTACAACAACACTAACTCCCTCGGATCCAAATTAGGCTGACTCAACTTTGCTTATCTAAATATGGATGTATCCACACATGTTTTTACTCTAGATACATACACGTCTAAGGAAAGTTGAATCAATTAATTTAGTTCGGAGGGTGTACGATATACGAGAGAGAAGTCGGCCTCGTCTCCCGGTCGGCGAGGCCGCCGGAGAGAAGGGGGAGAGGAGCGGGGGAGTGAGAGAGACTCGAGAGAGAAAGAGAAGAGGAGAGCTCCCTAGGGAAGAACATTATTTTTGTCGTTCTGCTCGTAGCTTGAAACTGAAAATTTCGGCCCCGCGCCAAATCATCCCGCCGAATCCGTTCGAAAATCCCGTGACCAGTTTTACCCTTTTAACCCTGGTCCGGAAGTTACAACCCACCGACCATGGAGGGCTCATTCGGTAACAATAAAATATCTTGCCTAGATCCCGAACCCTCCCCACAGGCCCACACCCACCCACCAACCATTCGCCCCATTAGCTCAAAAATACTCTCACACGCCAAAGCTCGACTCTCTACGGTACTAGATGCGCTTCGCCGCCGGCATACTCCTCCACAGCGTAGCCTTATCGTGTTGGCTGTCCACCCACCTGATCCGCTCCCCCACCGCCCTCGCCACCGACGGATCTGCTTCACCGCCGACATCGCCACCGACGGATCTGCTTCAACGCCGACCTCGCCACCAATGGATCTGCTTCACCGCCGACCTCATCCACAGCATAGCAATCAACGCCTTTCCTGTCGACGCACCGGATCCTCTCCAACGGAACCGGGTCTACTTCACCGCGGCCCCCCCTCCACAGAAGCCGATCTATTCCACCAATTAGCTCGGCGCAGCGGCTGTATCAACTTCACCGAATCCCTTGCCGACCAACCGGATCCGCTTCACTAACGCCCGCTTCTGCGAAACAGGGTCGACTCATCGTCTTCCGCGTTCGCCGCCGCTGGAATGCAAGTTGCCGCCCCGTCCACCCCGCCGCAGCTTGGTTAGTACGCTGGCCCGTTAGATCGCGGTGTTTCTTTAGCCATGTTTTGTGTAGTTATTTGCGGATCTCATATGCCATTAACTTTCTTGATGTGTTACTTCGCATGAAGTTCGTTTAAATATTGTACGAGTACAAAAGCATTATCCGGTCGCTACCATCCTGTTCATTCTACCGACACTGTGTGCATCCACATACTTATAGCCTTATACCCATTCATTTGCTGCCTAACTTGTTTTTGTACTGCATGCTATTCCTTTTATAGTCATGCTATGGGCATTTCCAATCTGGTTGTTCTTATACCACGTCATTAGCTCACCGCTAGCCGCTAGCTGTTTTCTCGTGCCTGCTATTCTCACACTTGCTTTTATAATCATGCTATGTGCATTTCCAATCTGCTTGCTCTTATACCTCATCTTTAGCTTATAGCTATTTTTTTCCATGAATACTCCTGTCGCACAGCTTGTATAGTTATTGCTTTGCGTGCATGTCCGGTCTTTGTATTATCGTAGACTAACTTGTCAATGTTATTTTTCCTAGGGATTGATCATGCAAACCACTTATTGAATATCCAACATTAACGAGCGGGGACGCTAGGGAAGGTTGGAATCTGAGTTCTTGGTTGGTAATTTTGGCGGTTTACTTCCGTTATTATCTATAACCTATATGCATTGTTCCTTATGCAAGAGATTAACACTTGGAACCCTGCCATAGCAATGCCATTCATGCTTTACTATGTTTACGCCTATTTGATATGCTTGTCTTGGAGCAAGCTGCGAAGGTGATTTGAACACGACATTTGGTCATTCTTAATGCCGGTTTACTTTATGTGGAAAACCTTGCCATTACCCTACTCTAAATGCGAATGTCCGAAATTCGTATCTCATGAAAAGCAACATCTAGTTGGTTTTAATCGATATCCGGTAAATATTGGCTTATTCATTTGGCGGCTCAAGTTTTTTGTTATTTGAAACCAGCTTACTTGGTCTTAAATGTGATATCTAAACACGGATTAAGGACAATGGAGCGAGGAGGATTAGCATTTCACTTGATGGCTGAACCTAAAATGACGAGCATGTCGACCACGACTAGTGCACGCAAGAGAAGGACCTGCGGCGAGCCAGTATGTGCTTAGTACATGCATCTTATCTTATCTTGTGCTTATTTCTGCTACATGCTGTTATCTGATCTCTACATTGCATAATACATGTTTGAATAGTTAATTGTTGTAACTATGTTTGCAATATTACCAGAATGCAGTTTTAATGAAGCAGTCATCATTAGAAGATAGTCGCCAAAGCGACCCTGTGCAACATTATGATGTAAGTCTGTGCTTAGTACAAGTTCCATACATTGTCTTATTTATGGAACTTGTTATTATCTTATATCTACATTGCATAATAAATGTTTGAATAGTTCACTGTTGTAACTATGTTGCAATATTACTAGAATGCAGGTGTAATGAAGAAGTCCTTAGTAGAAGATAGAGCGCAAAAAAGGTTCAGGGGTGAGCCTATGCAACGATATAATGTAAGTCTGTGCTTAGTACTTGTGACTATCTCATATCGACAATGCTTAATACATGTTTGCATAGTTCACCGTTTAACTCTTTTTGCATTATTATCAGAATGCAGTTGTGATGAAGCAGTCTTCATCGGAAGAGAGGCCCACAAAAGTTCGATCTTTCTTCGATGCATCCTCTCATAGCCAGTCAACCTAGACCATTCCTTTCATCAAACGAGTAAATATCTCAAAGGCTGTACTTTATAAAAGAATGGTATTCTTGCTTTAAGATCTGTAGGCGATATGTTGACCAAGAGTACACAAGATTCAATCAAGGCGATTGCCAAATGTCAACGTGTTATTGATGATACTAATAGAAGTCCTCAATGATTCTACGTAATTTTTTTATTTGGGCACATTAATTGCCTTGTAATTTTCCTAGTTATTTTATTTGTGTATGTAATTGTGTGTATCATTGATACCAGATTTTAGGCTCATGAAATTTAATGCAAGTTGACTAGTCAAACAACCGGGGCCCTACAACAGATTGGGTGGCCCACTTACGGTAGTGTGGGACCCACTTTCATTTTGGGTCGGCCCACCTACTTATTGGGCCGGCCAGTTAACGAGAAAGTGGGCCCCACTTGCTATTGGGCCGGCCCGCTATCTTGTTGGGCCAGCCCACTTGCTATATGGTGGACCCCACATACTAAATGGGCGGCCCTTTAACGGAAAGTGGGACCCACTGTGTTTTTGGCCGGCCCACTATCTTGTTGGGCGGCCCACTTGCTATATGGTGGACCCCACATACTAAATGGGCCGGCCCTTTAATAGGAAAGTGGGACCCACTGTGTTTTTGGCCGGCCCACTTTCTTGTTGGGCCGGCCCAATTGCTATATGGTGGACCCCACATACTAAATGGGCGGCCCTTTAAGCTGGAAAGTGGGACCCACTGTGTTTTTGGCCCGACCCACTATCTTGTTGGGCCGGCCCACTTGCTATATGGTGGACCCCACATACTAAATGGGCCGGCCCGTTAACAGGAAAGTGGGACCCACATGTGTTTTGGGCCGGCCCACTTTCTTGTTGGGCCGGCCCAGTTGATCTATTGTGGACCCCACGTACTAAATGGGCGGCCGATAGCGAGGAAAGTGGGACCCACATGCTAATTGGGCGGCCCAATAACTTCTTGGGCCGGCCCACTTGCTTTAAGGTGGACCCCACTTGGTAAATGGGCGGCTCGATAATAGGAAAGTGGGTCCCGCATGTCTTGTGGGCCGGCCCTTTTGCTCGTTGACCGGTCAAACGAGTGCATTCGGCCGGCCCACATGCTTAGTGGGCCGGGCCCATTAATGTTTTGACCGAGTCAACCTTAGAGGTTAGGCCGGCCCACGTAACTAATGGACCAGCCCGGCTATATAGTTGACCGGTCAAACTAAGTCGGCTGGCCCGGCCCGCAAACTTAATGGGCCGGCCGCTTAGACGTGGCGGGCCTCGTGTGGGCCTACCATCTACCACGGGGTTTCGGTCGGTTAACGCCGTTAACTACCGGTTAACGGCGTACGCCACGTGTCGGTTGCATGACGTCGGCGGTCAACGGGCTCCGGAAACACTTGTGCAACGGTTCGATTTTCCGTGGCGGAAGGGCGCCCAAGCGCGACGGACCGAAAAAAATCGTCGTAGGACTTTGCCTGACGCAGTTTCGACAACAGAACCCATATGGTCGGGTTAGGCCCATAGGCGACGAAAAATACCCCTTAGCGGACGATTTTGAGACGTTGTCTATCAGAACTTTTCTTGTAGTGCACGAAGGATTCCCCAACGCCACGAAGGTTCGCCCTATTCTCCGAGCCACACCCACGAAGGATAATGGCCCTTTCCTTATGGTTAGCTTTTCCTCCACTCCGGAGATGGCAAGCTCCACAACCACTTCACAAGCTCCACGAAGGAGAAGCCCGGGCCTCTTCACAATCTTCCTTGAAGAGATCACCGGAGCACCAACCGCCAAGCCAACTAGGAGGTCTCCCTCCAATAGTAACAAGCTCACGGTCTCTCACTCGAACTAATCGTGGTGGAGAGCTCAACACTATGCAATGATGCAAAGCAAGAACACTAGAGGTGTTCAAATCCTTCACACTACAATCCCACCAAAGCAACAAATGCTAGGATGAGATTAGAGAGGAAGAACAAAGAGGAAATCAACAAATGACTCCAAGATCTAGATCTAAAGAGTTCCCCTCACTTAGAGGAGAGATGGATTGGTGGGGATTGTAGATCTAGATCTCCTCTCTTAGATCCCTCAAGAATGAGCAAGAATCATGGGGGAATCAAGAGATAGGGCAAGTTCTTCAAAGTCAACAATGGAGGAGAGAGAGTGGAAGAACTTGTCCAGCCCAAGGTGGAGGAAGGCCTATTTATAGTCTAGGGAGAAATATAACCGTTGGGTGTAAGGCTGTAAGTGGAAGCGGGACACCTGCGGTGCCGCTTAGTCGAGCCCACATAATAGCATAAGCGGGGGCCCGCGTAAGGAGAACAAAAAAATGTGGCATCTGCGGGCTGTCCTGTGGGGCCCGCATTTAGCCCACTTTACGACTAGGATGTGTTCAAGAGCGAAAGCGCAGGGTTGTTGCCATCGTTCGTGCTTCAGGGGTGTTGGTCAACGGCTGTTCAAGGCGCCCGCGTCGCCATCAGGTTGTAGGCTTGCAGCATGGTCGTCCGTCCGTCCTTCGTAGCTCCGGGCGACGGCCTCGAAGCAACGCCGGCTACTGCGGCAAGTGTTTGTAGCAGCGCCAACGGATGCGTAGTAGCTGCAGCAGCGGCGAACCTGTGAGCGCCGACGGTCTTCCTTGCAGCCATAGTGGTGCTGCTTTGTAGAAATCAATGGCAGCCTGCAACGCGCGGATAAAGAACAAGGAGGAGGTAGGATGCGATGGGGATTGGGGAAGATGAGGCTGAGAACGTGGGTAGGGCCCTTCTGGTATTATAGGCAGCAAGATTGGGAAGCGTGGCACCCTGTGGGCCAACTATTTGTGCACATGCGGGAGCCCGCATTAGTACGATCAATTTTGAGGGCCTGCAGCGGCGTCCTGCGTAACTATCTTTGGCTGATGCGGCGCTCAAGCGGGCCCCCGCGTTTAATCCCACTTACAGCCTGAGTTGGGTGAGTTTCAGCTCAGCACACTCGAGGAGGCCGGTCAACCGGGCCTGGGGCCGGGCCGTCCGGTCCAGGTGCCGGTCAGACCGGGCCACAGGCCGGACCCGGCCGATCCAAACCGGGCCATGACCGGGACACTTCTGTGTCTTACAGTACATGGCCCCGGTTGGCACCAGTTCACGGGCCGGTTTGAACCGGGCCATCTGGTGGGACGGCCGGTCACGCCGGGCGAGAAACCGGGCCAGCAGGAAAAACATGTTTATACAAAAGCCGTGATAACTTTTGTGTCCGGACCCCGATTGACATGAAACCAATTTTGTTGGAAATATGGAGACTCCTCACAGGATATTTTTAGATGGTTTTAGAGAGGGAGTCTCCCACCGTCAAGAAACGGTGAAGACGTCCAAACTCGAAAACGCAATAGAAGATGCATGCGGATTCCGTTTTCGATGAACTTGGGCTTGTTGTAAATCTAGCAACAAGCTCAAGAACCTCTCACAGAGAAACACCAAGAAGCAATAGGGATATGCAAAGTATGCAAAGGATTGAGCTCCCTAAGACGATGTGATAAAGTTACCCAACCGAAAGTCCCTCTTGATAGTGCGGCTATCTATCATATAATCCGGTCTCCCATCAACCACCTTGAGACCAGTAAAAGGAAAACATATCAAGGCCATACCTTTGCCTTGCGCATCCCGCTTGATCTTGATGATAACTCTTCAAGCTCCACTCAAGCCGGAATGCCTCACTTGATCATTGTTGCTTCGTGAAGACTCACAAATGCTCCCCCATACACCATGATGGGGAAGCTCCATTGATGCACATCTTCACATGTCCATTATCACCAAATGGATGGCAAGCTTCAAGCATATGATCCTCTTGAGATGCTCAACTTGAACTTGCCCAACTCAACCTTGATGACGATCACCACTTGACGTCATCCTCTCATGGACTATATGAGATCTAACTTTTGATGCATGCCCATGGAAAGATACCTAACCCACATAGACAACACAAGGGCACATATATGATGGGTTAGTTCATGAAGCATAATTGACAAGGCTTATCATACCACGTGACTTCACGTGGCACATTCTTCATGCTTCATGTGTTGACCAAACTTGAATCTATTCTTCACTCTTTGTATTGGTCAACCTTGTATCTTCTCATGCTCTATCATACTATCTTGAGGTGTATAAAGAATTCTTCATTTGTTTGCATGCTCTAAATCTTAGTCAACCATAGATCAACTTATGAGACTATCATGAAACCGACTTAGAGCCATAACTTGAATTCTTCACTTGAAATCAAGCTCTCAAGATCTTGATCATTCATTGCTTATCACATAAGCTAGAGCATCGCTATTATTGAGTTCCACATAAGAACTCTATCTTCATTTCTTCTTCTTGATCATATCACATATATATCTTCAAATCGATGATCTTGATGCCAATACACAAGGTATATCTTTATCTTCATGACATCCATACTTGAATCCAACACATGGAATACAAGTAGTACCTATGGAATATTCCTTCATATAAACTCAATGAAAACATTAGTCCATAGGGGTTGTCATTAATTACCAAAACCACACATAGGGGCAATATACTCTTACATCATGTCGTTGGGAGAATTATATGATAAACATACCCAATATATAAGTATTGTAACATGATCAAGTCATAAAATTTCAACATTACGATGGTTATGAAAGTGTAGTGACCTAGTCCTTAGACCGTGAGATCATATCTAATCACTATCACCGAAGGTTGCTTTGATTGCATCAATCGTCACACCGTAACAAGTTGATCATAAATGTGTAGTTGGGTATTCCGATGGGATGGGTTGAGGCGTATGTATAAATAGCGGGATTTATTCATCCGTATGACAGGGAGATACTCTGGGCCCACTCGGTGAGATTGCATCTATAAAGCTACGCAGCGTATGACTAGGTCATGAGAATGGAATCACACGAAACGAGTTGAATAGCCTTATCGGTAACGATACCGGACAAGATATAATGATACCAACGATCATATCTCGGATGAGTGTGGGTATCGAAGTAACAATGAAATAGGACTCAACATAATGGTTCAAACGACGATCATGCCGTCGTAGAATACACATGGATCACTATGGTTCTCTAGATCCCCTTGATGATCATTGATCAGAGAGACGTCTAGATCATGCATGTTTTGTGTCTTAAACCGTAGGGTAACACACTTAAGGGTTCAAAAAAAACTTAAGATAGTTTGAATTCATCATAAATAGAGAAAGAATACCGAAAATAGTACCGGGTATCCGAAGGATGTTTAGAGTAGTTTAGGAGGTGTCTCGAAACAATGTCAATTAAATAATATATATCATATATTAATTAATTTAATTACTATTAAATATAATGATTTCTTTAATAATAAAAGGCTGCACACATGAAGGGGAAGTGGCCGGCCACCCATGGGGCAAAGGGGGGGGGGGGGGGCAGGGCCGGCCGCACCACCTCTCCCGTCCCCTCCTTTTGTTCCACCTTGCCAAGTCAAGAGCCCTACCCCTCCCTTCCCCCTATATATAGTGAATACTTGGAGGGAGGAAAATACATAATTAAATATAGAATTATCTCTCTCTAGTATTCTTTTCCGCGCGGTTCCTTGAAGAGTTGTGGTAGGAGGGAAATAACACCACCCAGTATGCAGGAGCGCTACTAGGATCCGGATCGAGAAGATCTACTTTCGCAACTCTGCTGGATCGGAGCCGGGAGCATCGCTGGGCACCATACGTTTGCGAAACCTACGAGGTGCGACACTTGTGGCACTCGACGTCGGAACAAAAGTGAGAGGGTAACAAGTATAGCTTTGTGTTGCAAGGGGGCTTGTAACATGTTTCAGTCATGGTGTAAAGTAGGTTTCTACTACTTGTTGCTAAGATGTAGTGATAGCCCATCTCAATGATGGCCGATCAACTAGGCGCCACAATATGGGCGCCATGCCAGAGCACACGACGGAGATCTAGTTGCGTAAATGAATCACCTGTATCATGTCACCTAATACATTTGATGTACATACTTAATAGCCTCTTGTTTAGTTGCTACGTTAAGCTAAAACAACCATAGCTTCAAAATAAGATGATCCTAGAATTTAATACCAATAAAATTGTTCTTCCTTTTAGTGTGTACCATCAAAAAAGTTCTCCATTATGAGGCAGGCTGTGACGATCGGGTCTCAGACATATCGTTGCTCGCATACGGTGGGTGCAAGCCATGTTGCACTGCAAATACACTAGGGTTAAATTAGCTATCCTAGCATGTGCAGACATGGCTTTGGAACACGAGAAGATCGAAAGATCTAGCATGAGTCGCATGAATGATGAGATAGACACTTCGGTGTCCACCTTTGCAACTATGCCATCAGCCGTGACGCTCTAGGATGGTGTAGCGAATTGGGATCGTGTAATCACTTAAACATTCTTAGGGATGATGTTTGTAGTGGGAGCTCATTCAAAATTTGATTAAAATTTAAACTCATAATAATTATGAACTTAGTCTTAATGTCTTTGCAAAATGTCCTCGTAGACTATGGATTACCCAGAGGTTTATCTTGATGGGAAACATTTTATGTGGGGTGATAACCATAAAAATGATGAATCAGACTTCATAGACTAGTAGTAGGGCTAAGGAGTATGCTCTGGGTTAATGGTGTGGTCTTTGTATTAGAAGAACTGCTAGGAGATAAACTCGAAAACTCTGCGAGTGGAAGTGATAAATTGTCCTATCAATTGCTCCAACAAATGGGAGTGGTCTAACCGTGTTGCAGCACAACCATTGCCTCCATTATATATAGGAAAATAGGTATATACTTTCGGCCCACTTACTAAAACCTTCTTCCGGTCAGTGCCGGTCAGAGCTCCTCGAAATATGCTTTCGTCAGGGAAAATGCTTATTATCAGGCGGAGGCACGCGAGCTTGCAACCTCCGGTTTGGCAGCGCGACACGCGTCCACTGGGACCCACAGGCCACATTGAACCTTATCTCCTCTTCTTCCTCCCACAAATTTTCCTCCCGAACCACGGTCTGAGGCCGCTCCTGCCGCCGGCTTGACCTCCGCGAGCGCATCGCGGCTCTCATCTCTGCGAGCGCCTCGCCGCCCAGCTCCCACCCGCGAGCGCATCGCCGCCGGCTCCCACATCTGTGAGCGAGCCGCCCCACGGGGATCCTCCATGGCCTCCATCCCTCCTCCACCGCGAGGTTCCCCGCCATAGCCCTCCACCTCCGCGAGCTTCCTCGCCGTCGCTGCCCTCCACCGAGCGCGCTCTGTACTGGGGCCGCCACCTATCCGACGAGGTCGTGCGCCGCCGCCTCCGTTCCCGGCGGCGGTCAACCTCTACAGGAGCGCGGTGCTAGCTCCATTCCTCACGTCGGCCGGCCTCGACGGCGCCGCATCCTTCCTCCGCGGCGTCGGCTTTGTCCGCCGCGATGGCCGCCGCCTCCTTCCCCACGGCGCCGGTGTTAACCATAGTGACTAGGCGTGCCTCTGTACATTCAGTAAGACATGGCATGACCTGGTCTTCCCCACAATGTATAGTAAGATCTACTGATCGCTAGTTGAGTTGTACATGTTCAGGTGCTAACTGCACATATAAATCGGGTATTTAAGCCATGATAAGATCAATGCAAAGTGTGTTGAATCCTACTCCCTTCTTCATCCGGCTCCTTCCCGGTCGCCGCCGCCTCCTTCCCCCGTGGCGCTGGCTCCGCGCGCCGCCTCCATCCCCCACCATGGCTGCACTCCTCCATCACGAGCGCCACCGGGCGGTGGGAGATGCTGCGACGAGGTACCGGTGCGGCCAAGGAAGAGCGGTGCTGCTACCTTTGTTGGGCGGAGGTGCTACTAATGTATGTTGTAGATGCTACCATCGGCAGTGGGAGATGCTTCAAGAAGATGGGCGGTGCTGCAACAAGCGGTGACGGTGCTGCTGGCCGGGCAGTTGTGATACCGTCGGGGGGAGGGGGGGTGTTGCTGCATGGAGGCCAGTGCTGCAAGGAGAGGTGGCGGTGCTACAAGGTGAGTTGACGGTGCTGCGGTGCTGCTGCCGGCGAGGTCGCTCGCCAGACTTCTTCGGCGACCGTGCGTGGTGAGGTGTTGCGTCGTCTCTGCCTGGGATTTGGTTTTCGTTGTCTTTCTTCTGACAGTGGACGGGGGAGCTGCCATGGATGACGACGATACCGTGAGCAATGTCGAGTGGTGCTTCCAGGGGCCTTTAGGTGGTGCTACCACTGGTGAGGGCTGGTGCTACGAGCCAAGATCAACGTTGCCGCTAAGAGCGACGGCAATGCTACCACCTCCGACCGGTGCTGCTACCATCTTGTGGTAGAGGTGCTGCAAAGGACAAACGATAATGCTGCAAACAACCCACGACGATGCTATCAACAGTTAGTGATGGTGCTGCAAAAAGCAAGTGAGGTGCTGCCAGCCGGAGTTGGGATGCTGCCGGCGGTGCACCGGTGACTAGTATTTCACTATGCTACAATAGTATAAATTTTTTGCTACAAATTTTTTGTGGTTCTGCTACTTTAGTACATTTTTGTTGCTACAAGGACTCCGGCGACGTCTTCGGCGAGGTCCATTTTTATTTACTTCTAGATGAACCATTTTTTTGCTTGAATGAAGCAAAAGTGGGACTTTTTTACTGCGACGAAATAAAGTCTGAAGAATCATCGCAACTCTTCTTCTATTTTAATCGAACCGTTTTTTAACGGGGCTTTTTTTGCTTTAATGAAGCAAAAGTTTAGTCGAACCGTTTTTTGCTTCAATGAAGCAAAAGTGAGATTTGAGACAAAACTGAACACAGAAGTTGATCTAACAGTTCAAATTGGTTTGATCCAACGGTGAAGGACCCGGAGGCTGGGGGGTTTGCAGCCTCAGGAGGATCCTCAGCACTACCCTTTCGTCAGTCTGACTTGCTAACCCAGTTGTGATCCGGATCTTGCATGGTGATTCGTTTCCGTGCATGAAGTTACTCCAGCACAACACCCATATCAGCGCAGGCCGCGCGTAGGCGTGACCCGAGAAGTGAGAACGATTGCACATTCAAGTCGTCTTTTCCCCTAAGACTACCCACAATGGGAGTATCATAGGTAGTATCATGCATTCCATGCATGCAAAATGTTGATGCGGCAGTGTAATTAAGGACGAGAGAGAGGGTACTAGTATCATAGGTAGATACTGTATCATAGCACATACTACTAGAAAAATTAATGTCAAGTAAATCCTGTACATATATTTGCATTGAGATTCTACAAAATAATTAAAATATAGAGACTATGATACTAGTATATGATACCATGCATTGTGGAGATAGTAACATGTAGTAGTATCATACGCATGATACTTCTATATAATACTATGCATTGTGACTAGTCTAACTACCACCAGCTTTTGGCCCTTCACCTCAGCCTCTCTTGCCTGAACCATATATGACCGCTTCAATCTTGTCAGCTACGTACCTCCATCGATCGGCAGCTGATATACGTGATCTATGTTGTTCGTATTTTCTGACAAAAATTTCTGTCTAGCTAGCCCAGCATCCAGACCGGCCCTCGGATGTTGCAGTTTCTTGCAATTGTTAGGATGATCTCCTCGCGTCCGAGCCCAACGGCTCGAACTCGAACCCTTGATCTCGTCCGCGTCCTGATTGGGGGCGCTCAACCGCATCTGGTTGGTGGGCCCCTGTCGCCTGTGCTATATATACAGTGGTGGGGGCGGTGGCACAGGTTACGAGGTTGAATGGAGTGCCACTCGCCCCACCGAGATAACCCACCGATCTGTGGTTTTGCACAGTGCCGACGGGAAGCCGCCACCACTCCGTCACCCACGCATCGCCGTCGTCGCCATGTATACCCCGGCGGGTTCGTCTTCCTCAAGTGAGAAGGTAAATGTTCACAGTACCCTCTCCTACCCGGCAATGATCTACTCTAGGCGATCTAGCACATTTAACATTGGTATCAGAGCACCAGTACTAGATCGTAGATCTTTGATCCGGGAAAAGAAAAGCAAAGAAAATAGAAATGAAAATCCTAACGCGCCCCAAACCCTAACCCTTGATCTGATCGAGAAAGGGCAAAGAAAGAAAGCGCCACCGGCACCTCGCCGGCAAAGCAGCGCCGCCATCTGGCCGCGCCTAACCCTGTACCGCGCCTAATAGAGTACCAGATGGGCGCCTAACAGAGTAACAGATGGCGCCTAACCCTGTGCCCAACCAACGGCTCGACGACACAGGGCAGAGAGGAAAGACACCGATTGCGGGTGGCGGCCGCCGCTGCTGCTCGTCGTCGCCAACAAAGGGCGCTGCCACTGAGCCGCTCGACGGCGGTGCGTTCACCCGTGAGTGCACGCACGCGCCGGCGAGAGGGCCAGAGGGGCGCCACTGCATCTCCTCGTGGCCGTGGACGTCGGGTTCTTGGTGCAGGAAGAAAAGGGCAGGGGGACGGGATCCGCCGTCGCCGGCCTTGGGCTGGGCGGCGCCGGTGCCTAGCCGCCGCCAGGACACGGCCTCGCCGCCAGAGCAGCGCGGGCGCGCGGTTTTTTCTCTCCGCCGCCGCAATCGCGCAGGAGACGTATAGAGGAGCGCTGGGGAAAATGGGGGCTAGGGTTAGGTCACTGGCCGTTTTTCGGTGCTTTATACCGGGCGACGAGCGCGCACGACCGTCCGATGAATCGGACGGTCGGCATTGCCTCTCGCAGGCGGTAGCAGGCCACGGGCCTGTGGCGGGTCATGGGCCGTCAGCCAGCAGGCCAAAAGCTGACGCGCCGAGCGGCGCGCAAGGTTCTCTCGCTCGCGTTGGCTATGGACCGCGCAGTGAGTTTTGGGCCTAAACAGTCTGCACAGTTTTTTCTGTTTATTGTTTTCCAGAGCTATTTTTAGGCAATTTTTGGGTCATTTTTTGGCCAAATTTTATCTAGTTTTTTCTGAATAAATAGGACCAACGAAATATTTGTTCAGAAATTATAAAGTGAAAGATATGCCTCTGAAAAGTTCAAAAGTTAAAAGTTTAAATTCACAGTTTCCGCTGCAATAGTAAAAGAAGCATTTTTGTCTAGTTTTTTCCTAACAAATTGAACCATCGAGATATTTGTTTTAGAGAATGAAAAGTAACAGTAATGCTTCTGAGAAGTTAAAATTTAAAGTTTTACTTCAAAGTTTCCCCTACAAATAGTTAAGACGCATTTTCAATTTGGAAAAATGCAAAAGTGATGATTAAAATTTAAAAGTTGCTTAAAAGTGATTGTTGAAACAATTATGATATGTCATTTTTGACCAACGTTATTAATGACATGATCATGTTTTGTTGCAATAAGAGGTGCATTTATCTCTATTTCTGCCCAACGGTGATATAGATTTAATTGCACAAACAGTTGTATGTTCTAATTTTGACCAACGTTGAATTATTGCATGCAATTGTTATTAATCTCATTTCATTGTGGTTTAAAGGAGGGTACTACTTGATGAGCTGCATCAAGGATGTTCCAACCCTCAGAGGTGAAAACTACACTGAATGGAGAATCAAGGTCGATTTGTGCTGAGGTGGACTGGGTTCCCGCAGCCGGTCAGACCGAAAGATCCAGTCAGAAATGACAAGGATGATGATGCTGCATGGCAGTATAAAAGGTGGCTAAGTGTCATTTATAAAGAATACAATTGAGAATGCTATTGTGAGCTCAATTGCAGAGTGTGCTTCCGTAAGGGAGTATCTTGAAAGAATAAAGAGTCAGTTCACTAGTTCTTCAAAGATATGTGCGACCCAGCTGCTGAAGCAACTGGTGACAGAAAAGTACACATGGACAGAAAGGACATGGCAAGTGTGCCATATGTTGTAATAATGCTTATGTGGGTGTTGTCTGTGTGTAATGTGAGTGAAAGAATGTTGTCCGCGTCGGACAAAGAACAAAAGAAAAGAAAAAGAACTAATGAATCATCGAAATTATGGCACTGTTGCTTATGCCATATTTCGAGGGGGGGGAATAGAAAGACTCGTCGTTAAAAATGATATTCTTCCTCCATTCTCAGACATAGAACAGTGCATCAATTGCATTAAAGAAAAATTTGTAAAGCAAATTAAAAAGGGTGCAAATCGAAGCACAGCAACACTAGAAATAATTCACACCGATACTATGTGGACCATTTCCTGTGAAAAGTGTGGATGGCTATGATTCGTTCATAACATTCACGGATGATTACTCCCAATATGATTATATTTATTCAATAAAAGAAAGAACATAAGCGTTGGATAAATTCAAAATATTCAAAACTGAAGTTGAAAATCAGCATGATAAAAGTATAAAGATAGTCAGGTCTGATCGTGGAGGGGAGTACCATGGTCGACATACTCCATATGGCCAAGTCACTGGACCTTTTGCAAGGTTCCTACAGGAGACTGGAATAGTCGCCCAGTACTCGATGACGGGCGAACCTCAGCAGAATGGGGTAGCTGAAAGGCGCAACCGTACCCTTATGGATATGGTGCACAGTATGATAAGCTATTCCACCCTACTATTGGGATTGTGGATTGAGGCGTTAAAAACCGCTATTCACATTCTAAACAGAGTATCAAGCAAATCGGTGCCCAAAACGCCGTATGAGCTATGGACAGGGAGAGTGCCTTCTCTAAACCACCTGAAAGTGTGGGGGAGCCCTGCTGAGGCCAAAGTATTCAATCCAAATATCGCAAAGTTAGATACCAAAACGATCGACTGCCATTTTATTGGCTATCCTGAAAAGTCAAAAGGTTATCGTTTCTACTGAAATACACAAAGTTTGTGGAAACGAGACATGCTGTCTTCTTAGAGGACGAAATGATGAGGGGGAGCATGGTAGCTCGAAAAATTGATCTTGAGGAGAAGAGGGTGCATGCACCTAATCCGATGACTCAGGAGCCATTTTTTTTGCGCTACCATGTGCACCTGTACCGACGATCCCTGCGATTGTGGTGCAAGCGCCTGTTGTAACTCCACCCATGACAACAATGAGTGAAAATTCAGAACCTGTCCGTCAGGAGCCGAATGATCCATTTGTTGAGCATGAAAGGGAGCAACAACAGCCACTTCTAGAGGAAAAATGATTTACACAAAGAGAAGGGATAGATTACAATGAGACATTTTCTCCGGTGTCATGTAAGGATTCCTTCAGAATCATCATGGCACTAGTTGCGCATTTTGATTTAGAGTTGCATCAAATGGATGTAAAGACGGCATTTCCAAACGGGGATTTAGAAGAAAATGTCTACATGAAACAACCCAAGGGTTTTATCATGGAAGGCAAGGAAGAAATGGGATGCCGCCTAAAGAAATCCATTTATGGATTAAAGCAAGCCTCCAGACAGTGGTATCTAAAGTTTAATGAAACAATCAAGAGATTTGGATTTAAAGAAAATATTGAGGACAATTGCGTTTATGCAAAGTTTAAAAGTGGGAAATATATTTTTCTAATCTTGTATGTGGATGATATTCTGCTTGCCAGTGATGTTAGTCTACTGCAAGAGACAAAGAAGTTCTTGTCCTCAAATTTTGATATGAAAGATCTCGGTGAAGCGTCATATGTTTTGGGCATAGAAATTCACCAAGATAGAAACAATGGAGTATTTGGACTATCGCAAAAGGCTTATTTAAAAAAGATTCTAAGTAAGTATAATATGCATAAGTGCAGTGCCACACCTGCCCCTATAGTCAAGGGCGACAGTTTTGGGAAACATCAAAGTGCCCAAAATCAATACGAGCTCGATCAAATGAAAGCGGTTCCATATGCTTCGGCAATTGGAAGCCTACAGTATGCACAAGTGTGCACTCGCCCTGACTTAGCATTTATCACCGGAGTACTCGGTAGATATCAAGAAAATCCAGATTTTGAACACTAGAAAATGGTAAAGAAGGCATTGCGTTATGTGAAAGGCATAAAGAATTACATGCTAACATACAGAAGATCTGATTCCCTATAAATAAGAGGGTATTTAGATGCAGATTTTGGGGGGATAAAGATGATAGAAAATCCACATCTGAATATGTATTCACCCTTGCAGGGGGAGCTATTTCGTGGAGAAGCTCCAAACAGACGATAGTTGCATCATCCACGATGTATGCAGTATTTATAGCATGTTATGAAGCCACGGGGCAGGCATTATGGTTAAAGAAATTTATACCCGACTTGAAAGTGGTAGATTGTATTGATAAACCACTAAAGATGTACTGCGACAATGAGCCTGCAGTATTTTATGCTCACAACAACAAGTCGAGTAATGCTACGAAACCGATTGAGGTTAAGTATTATGTTGTGAAACACAAGGTCCAGGATCAAACAATAAGTCTCGAGCATATAAGGACAAAAGATATGCTTACGGATCCGCTAACGAAAGGCTTACCACCCAGCTTGTTCAAGGAGCACGTAGCCGGCATGGGTTTAAGGGAAAGTCTTACCTATCCTGGATCATAAGAGGCCCAAAAGTAAAAGAATTTGTTTCAAAATAGAGAAGTGTATTGTGGCTGTCTGATTCTATCGGCAATAGAGCTATGACGATGAAACATGCCCTATGTACTGATCCAAAATGAAATGAATAAAATGAAAGTATAAAGTTAAAAGAAAAGTTGAGATCGAGGGGGAGAATGTTAGGATGATCTCCTCGCGTCCGAGCCCAACGGCTCGAACTCGAACCCTTGACCTCGTCCGCGTCCTGATCGGGGGCGCCCAACCGCATCTGGTTGGTGGACCCCTGTCGCCTGTGCTATATATACAGTGGTGGGGGCGGTGGCACAGGTTACGAGGTTGACTGGAGTGCCACTCGCTCCACCGAGATAACCCACCGATCTGTGGTTTTGCACAGTGCCGACGGGAAGCCGCCACCACTCCGTCACCCACGCATCGCCGTCGTCGCCATGTATACCCCGGCGGGTTCATCTTCCTCAAGTGAGAAGGTAAATGTTCACAGTACCCTCTCCTACCCGGCAATGATCTACTCTAGGCGATCTAGCACATTCAACAGCAATAAGGATGTCGTGCTGCGTCGGCGAGCAAGACGAGCAGCACGACCCGGCCATGCCGGCGCCTCCGCAAGCGCCAGGTTATTATTCGTAATCCACGTTCCAATTTCCATTTCTCCACGACCGTACTGTATATTCGAATGCTGATTCGATCCAGCTAATTAGTTCCTGGTCTAAAATGCAATTTTTACAGATCAACCGAGAGGGCCGAACGCGCCGAGAAACGACGTCGGGCCGGCGAAGGTGATGCCGATCGACGTGCCGGCAGTCCCGCTGGCCGAGCTCAACCGCCTCACGGGCAACTTCGGCGCCGAGTCGCTGGTCGGGGAAGGCTCGTACGGGCGCGTGTACCGCGCCAAACTGAGCACCGGCGAGGCCGCGACGGTAAAGGTGTTCGACAACGGCGGCTCGGGGCAGCCGGAGGCCGAGTTCTGCGCGCAGCTCTCCGTGGTGTCCAAGCTCAGGAGCGAGCACTTCACCCAGATGCTGGGCTACTGCCTGGAGCTGCACAAACGCATCGTGCTCTACGAGTTCGCCACCAACGGCTCCCTCTACGACATCCTGCACGGCCAAAAGGGCGCCGAGCCAGGGCCGACCCTGACCTGGAGCCAGCGGGTGCGGGTGGCCCTGGGCGCCGCCAGGGGCCTCGAGTACCCTGCACGAGAAGGTGCAGCCGTCCGTGATCCACGGAGACGTCCGCTCCAGCAACGTGCTCATCTTCGACGACCACGACGGCAAGATCGCCGACTTCAACCTCACCAGCCAGTCCCCCGACACCGCCGCCCACCTCAACTCCACCAAGGTCCTCGGCACCTTCGGCTACCACGCCCCCGAGTACGCCATGACAGGCCAGCTCACGCAGAAGAGCGACGTCTACAGCTTCGGGGTCGTCCTCCTCGAGCTTCTCACCGGCAGGAAGCCCGTCGATCACACCATGCCAAAGGGCCAGCAGAGCCTCGTCACCTGGGTACTTACACTCCACCTGCTCTCTTAATTAGTCTACTCTACTCTCTTGTGAATCTTGTTGAACGCTTATTCTATCCGGTCGAGTATGACACTGATTATACAGGCCACTCCGCGACTGAGCGAGGATAAGGTCACTGAGTGCATCGATCCCAAGCTCAACAGCGACTACCCACCAAAAGCAGTGGCCAAGGTAGTCACTGACTCGAATGTGAATCGCTTGCTGATGCTCTATCTGTTTTTAACTGAATCTCTTCTGCTCAGCTCGTGGCGGTGGTAGCGCTCTGCGTGCAGTACGAAGCCGATTTCAGGCCCAACATGACCATTGTCGTCAGGGCTATGCAGCCCCTTCTCAATGCCCGTCCGGCAGGAGATAACTAGTTAGAGACAGCCATGTCGATGTCTTCGTCCTCTCCAGCAGAAACCTGGTTCATTGTTACTCATGCAATAACCGTGAAGCGAGGGAACCCTGCGTCATACAGTGATCAAGCCGCTGCGTCTGGAATGATCTGTCTATTTGGCCTGACCAAATATAATTTACTCCCTTCGTTCTATTGAAGATGTTGAAATTTTGTCTAAATTTGAATGTATCTAGAGACTAATAGTGTTTACATACATTCATATTTCAATAGAGTTAATATTTGTTTCATGGAACGGAGGGGGTATTACTTAAGAAAAGTATGTAAAGTGGAGAAATATTTGTTTATAAAAATGTTTCAATAGAGTTAATATTTGTTTCATGGAAAAATATAGCAAATCTGTCATTTTTGAACCTTAGATATCACACGGCATGTTTTAGAGCGGACCGATGGCAACTTGGCCAAGTGATAAGGAGGAAGTTTCCATCTCACCATCAATTCCAAAGCAGGGCGGTCCCCACATCTCTCCATAGAAAACCAAAAACAGGACACGAGCTTATTACAAAGTTTGTAATTTTTAAATTTATGGAAAACCATATTAATAAATTTTGAGAAAACAAAAAATCCACATGTGTAGGTATTGGTTGGAAAGTCAGCTCCATAGATTCCCAACCATTTGCGATCTTATGAAAATAAAAGGCTACCCTATAATCTACAACCGAGTTTCTAATTTCTAACATGTATCTATATGACTACCTATAGAATATGTACGTGATTTTACTATAGTGTCAGGAAGTGCAGGATACAATGGACTCCACTTGCAACAAATTGGAGATGGTACCATGATCTGTGCATCAATGATGCACACCTGTAATAGTGTAATATATGGTTTTCATTGCGGCTGCCATAACTTTTTCGAGAACTTTTTTTTTGTAGCAAATGGTGCTTCTTAGTAATAATTTGTTGTGTGCAGGTGCATCAGTTGGCCCATGTTCTCTCCTTATCGAAGAAATATAGTAATTTATACTACAATTTTATTCCAATTTCCACATGTGCCTCAAAATGGTCATCTATGTTTACGAAAAAATGCAAGTTCTATCGATGCCTACGCGGGTGATTTTTGTATATAATGTTTCTAAAGCATACAATTATGGTTTTCGCTAGTTTTTATAAATTAAGATAATGTGTACTGTGATATCAATGATTTTTGACTAAAGGGGTGAATAGGTTAGCATGCAAATTTGAGTTCCAAGTTCTCTAGAGTACTTGAGCAGAAAGCTAGTAAGAAGGAAATACACAAAGTAAATGCAAGAAGTACAAACATGATATCTGATGCATTCTTCAAGTACAGATCGTTGGTGCAATCGTAACATATTTGTTGGAGTAACTTCAAGGATATTTTGGTATAGAGGCACTCAAGACTTAACCCCTTCTGACGCGCATAGCACCTTCTCCGAGAGGGTATCACGTAAAGTCTCCACTTTACATGGTTGGGGGCTCTCAACCGACTCCTAGACATTTAGGAGAGGCTAATCTCCAAGGGAAACAAGTAGCCCTATACTTATGGGTGGGTGCTTGTCTACAAGTCAAAAGCATGCTATCACCGTTAGCAGAACCGAGCAACCATTTCGCCCGTGCGAGCACATCGGTGAATTGTCCCATTTAGTTATGTATGTTCGGGTCGCTCTCTGTTTCTTTTCCATGCCGTTCCTTGATTCCACGTAAGTTTTTGCCTCTTTTTAATTATTATTTTTAATGGTTTTTTAACACTTTGTCATTTCTATTTTTTCTTTTATTTCTTTTAACTTTTTCAACATTAAGTATCCCATGATTTTTGTTTTCTTCCATCGATGATAAACTTTTGTTCCAAACATATTCTTTTTGTTCCGATAGTAGTCATTTGTTTCTTTAAATTTGTTACCGCATGATTTGTGTTTCTCTTGTTTTTTGTTCCACACGGTCAATATATTGATTCTCTTTGCTCATATTCTTATTTCTCACATTTTCATACTTCTTTCCATGGATGCAAAATTTTATTTCCATTAGCCTAGTTCTGTCTGCAGTTGCAAATTGTTCAATGGTTCCCTCTACCCCATATTCGCTTGTTTTGTTTCTCGAGTAGATTTTTCCACGTAGTCTTATATTTTTTCCGTTAGAAGGCGATATTTGTTCCTCGTATGCTACCTTTTATTCCACTTGTATATTTCATTTGTTCCTTCGCGATATATTTTTCCCCAAACTATAGTGTGATTTTGTTCCTTTGGAAGGTGAGATTTATTCCTCGGATGGAACAATTTTGTTCTAGGTGTATATTCAGTTTGTTCTTCATGCTATAATTGTTTCCCAAAATGAAGTGTGATTTGATTCCATGTAGTTTTTTTGCTCCCTCTGAAGGCGTGATTTGTTCTTCGGGGTGCAATAGCTGTAGGATAACGTTGCATAGAAAACAAAAAATTTCCTACCGCGAACACGCAATCCAAGCCAAGATGCAATCTAGAAGACGGTAGCAACGAGGGGATGATCGAGACTCACCCTTGAAGATTTCCAAAGCCTACAAGATGAGGCTCTTGTGGCTGCGGTAGACGTTCACTTGCCGCTTGCAAAAGCGCGTAGAAGATCTTGATCACGGCGCCACGAACGGGCAGCACCTCCGTACTCGGTCACACGTTCGGTTGTTGATGAAGACGACGTCCACCTCTCCGTTCCAGCGGGCAGCGGAAGTAGTAGCTCCTCTTGAATCCGACAGCACGACGGCGTGGTGTCGGTGGCGGTGGAGAATCCCGGCGGAGCTTCGCTAAGCGTGCGGGGAAGAAGGAGGAGTGGGGCGGCTAGGGTTTGGGGAGAGGGGCGCCGGCCATCTAGGTGGTGCGGCCACCTTGTTGTGTTGGGGTGGCCGGCCCCCTCCCCTTGGTCCTCATTATATAGGTGGAACACCCAAGAGTTGGTCTACAAGTCTTCGAATAAGACCCCAAACCAAAACCTTCCATATGACATGAAACCTACCCAAGCTAGGACTCCCACTAGAGGAGGGATTCCCACCTTCCCTTGAGAGGGGGTGGCCGGCCACCTTAGGTGGAGTCCACCTGGGACTCCACCCCTTAGGGTTGGCCGGCCATGGTGGTGGAGTCCCTTCGGGACTCCGCCTTCCAAAGTGACTTTCTTCCGGAATATTCTAGAACCTTCCATAAATGCACCGGATCATTTTCAAACACATAAAATGACTTCCTATATATGAATCTTATTCTCCGGACCATTCCGGAACTCCTCGTGATGTCCGGGATCTCATCCGGGACTTCGAACAAATCTTCGAACTCCATTCCATATTCAAATAATACCATTTCAACATCAAACCTTAAGTGTGTCACCCTACGGTTCGTGAACTATGTGGACATGGTTGAGTACTCTCTCCGACCAATAACCAATAGCGGGATCTGGAGATCCATAATGGCTCCCACATATTCAACGATGACTTAGTGATCGAATGAACCATTCACATACGATACCAATTCCCTTTGTCACGCGATATTTTACTTGTCCGAGGTTTGATCATCGGTATCACTCTATACCTTGTTCAACCTCGTCTCCGACAAGTACTCTTTACTCGTACCGTGGTATGTGGTCTCTTATGAACTTATTCATATGCTTGCAAGACATTAGACGACATTCCACCGAGAGGGCCCGGAGTATATCTATCCGTCATCGGGATGGACAAATCCCATCGTTGATCCATATGCCTCAACTCATACTTTCCGGATACTTAATCCCACCTTTATAACCACCCATTTACGCAGCTGGCGTTTGATGTAATCAAAGTACCTTTCGGTATAAGTGATTTACATGATCTCATGGTCGAAAGGACTAGGTAACTATGTATCGAAAGCTTATAGCAAATAACTTAATGACGTGATCTTATGCTACGCTTAATTGGGTGTGTCCATTACATCATTCATATAATGATATAATCTTGTTTATTAATAACATCCAATGTTCATGATTATGAAACTAATCATCTATTAATCAACAAGCTAGTTAAGAGGCTTACTAGGGACTCTTTGTTGTTTACATATCACACATGTATCAATGTTTCGGTTAATACAATTATAGCATGGTATATAAACATTTATCATAAACATAAAGATATATAATAACCACTTTTATTATTGCCTCTTGGGCATATCTCCAACGAGTCTCCCACTTGCACTAGAGTCAATAATCTAGATTACATTGTAAGGTACCTAACACCCATGGCATTCTGGTGTTGGTCATGCTTTGCCCTAGGGAGAGCTTTAGTCAACGGATCTGCTACATTCGGATCAGTGTGTACTTTGCAAATCTTTACTTCTCCATCTTCGATGTACTCGCGAATCGAATGATAACGCAGCTTGATATGCTTCAGCCTCTTGTGTGACCTTGGTTCTTGTGCATTGGCGATGGCACCCATGTTGTCACAATAGATGACTAATGGGTCCAATGCACTAGGAACCACACCGAGCTCTACAATGAACCTCTTCATCCATACCGCTTCTGATGAAGCCTCTGAAGCCGCTATGTACTCCGATTCCGTTGAGGATTTCGCCACCGTGCACTCGCTTCGAGCTTGCCCAGCTTACTTGCAGCACCATTCAATATAAACACGTACCCGGATCGTGACTTAGAGTCATCAGGATCAGTGTTCCAACTTGCATCGGTGTAACTTGTTACAACGAGCTCTTGGTCACCTCCATAACAAAGAAACATATCCTTAGTTCTTTTCAAGTACTTTAGGATATTCTTGACCGCTGTCCAGTGTTCCATTCCTGGATCACTTTGATATCTGCTAGTCAAACTAACGAGCATGTGCTATATCTGGTCTTGTACATAGCATGGCATACATGATAGAGCCTCATCGCCGAGGCATAGGGGATCTGACTCATCCTTTCTCTTTCTTCTGCCGTAGCCGGACTTTGAGTCTTACTCAAGACCTTGACTGGTAACATAGGTAAGAATCCTTTTTTACTTTCGTCCATTCTAAACTTCTTTAGAATCTTGTCCAGGTATGTACTCTGTGATAGCCCTATTAGACGTCTTGATCTATCTCTATAAATCTTGATGCCTAATATATACGATGCTTCACCAAGGTCTTTCATTGAAAAACTATTATTCAAATAACCCTTTACACTCGCTTAATAGTTCTATATCATTCCCAATCAATAATATGTCATCTACATATAATATCAGGAACGCTACGGAGCTCCCACTCACTTTCTTGTAAATACAGGCCTCTCCATGACACTGTATAAACCCGAAGTCTTTGATCACCTTATCAAAGCGTCGGTTCCAACTTCTTGATGCTTGCTTCAGTCCATAAATTGAACGATGAAGTTTATATACTTTGTTAGAATTTTTAGGATCGACAAAACCTTTGGGTTGTACCATATACAACTCTTCCTCAATGTCTCCATTAAGGAACACCGTTTTGACATCCATCTGCCAAATCTCATAATCGAAAAATGCAGCTATTGCTAACAAAATCCTCACAGATTTTAGCTTCGCTACAGGTGAGAAAGTCTCATCGTAGTCAACACCTTGAATTTGTCGGAAACCCTTTGCGACAAGTCGAGCTTTATAGACAGTAATATTACCATCAGCATCTGTTTTTCTCTTGAAGATCCATTTATTCTCGACAGCCTTGCGGCTATCAAGTAAGTCTACCAAAGTCCATACTTTGTTATCATACATGGATCCCATTTCGGATTTCATGGCTTCTTGCCATTTGTTGGAATCTGGGCTCATCATCGCTTCTTCATACGTCGCGGGGTCTTCATCATTGTTGTCCACAATCATGACATTTAGACAAGGATCATACCAATCGAGAGTGGCACGTTCCCTTGTCGATCTGCGAGTTTCGGTAGCTATCTCGTTTGAAGTTTCATGATCATTATCATTTGCTTCCTCTGTTGCCGGTGTAGGCGGTACAGGAACAACTTCCGGTACTGCGCTACTCTGATCAACAAGTGAAGATTCATCAATCTCATCGAGTTCTACTTTTCTTCCAGTCACTTCTTTAGCGAGAAATTCTTTCTCAAAAAAGGTTCCGTTCTTGGCAACAAAGATCTTACCTTCGGATCTGTGATAGAAAGTGTACCCTATAGTTTCCTTAGGGTATCCTATGAAGACACATTTCTCCGCTTTGGGTTCTAGCTTGTCCGGTTGTAACTTTTTTACATAGGCTTCGCAACCCCAAACTTTAAGGAACGACAGCTTAGGTTTCTTATTAAACCATAATTCATACGGTGTCGTTTCAACGGATTTTGATGGTGCTCTATTTAAAGTGAATGCGGCTGTCTCTAATGCATAACTCCAAAATGATAAAGGTAAATCGGTAAGAGACATCATAGAACGAACCATATCTAAGAGAGTTCGATTACGACGTTCGGACACACCATTTCGTTGAGGTGTTCCCGGCGGTGTCAATTGTGAAAGTATTCCGCATTTCTTTAAATGCATGCCAAACTCATAACTCAGATATTCACCTCCGCGATCAGATCGCAGAAATTTAATCTTCTTGTTACGTTGATTTTCTACTTCACTTTGGAATTCCTTAAACTTCTCAAAAGTTTCGGATTTATGTTTCATGAAATAGATATACCCATATCTATTCAGATCATCTGTGAAGGTTAGAACATAACGATAACCACCGCGCGATGCTACACTCATTGGTCCGCACACATCGGTATGTATGATTTCCAATAAGTCAGTAGCTCGCTCCATAATACCAGAGAATGGAGTTTTAGTCATTTTTCCCATTAGACATGCTTCGCATCTATCAAGTGACTCAAAGTCAAGTGATTCAAGTAATCCATCGGTATGGAGTTTCTTCATGCGTTTCACTCCAATATGACCAAGACGACGATTGCCACATATAAGTAGAATTATCATTCAATTTAATTCGCTTAGCATCAATGTTATGTATATGTGTATCACTACTATCGAGATCTAATAGAAATAAACCATTCTTTTCAGGTGCTCGACCATAAAAGATATTATTCATAAAAATAGAACAACCATTATTCTCAGACTTGAATGAATAACCGTCTTGCATTAAACAAGATCCAGATATAATGTTCATGCTCAACGCGGGTACAAAATAACAATTATTGAGGCTTAAAACTAATCCCGAAGGTAGATGTAGAGGAAGTGTGCCGACAGCGATCACATCGACTTTGGATCCATTTCCAACGCGCATCGTCACTTCATCCTTTAGTAGTCTTCGTTTATTCTTTAGTTCCCGTTTCGAGTTACAAATATGAGCAACCGAACCAAGTATCAAATACCCAGGTACTAGTGCGAGAACCAGTAAGATAAACATCTATAACATGTATATCGGATATACCTTCTTTCTTTTTCTTGACAAGGCCGCTCTTCGGATCCGCCAAATACTTGGAGCAATTACGCTTCCAGATGTCCCTTCTCCTTGCAGTAATAACACTCAGCATCGAGGCTTAGGGCCAGTCTTAGGTTTCACGAGAGGCGTGGCAGCTTTCTTGCCACCCTTCTTGAATTTTCCCTTAGACTTGCCCCTGTTTCTTGAAACTCGGTGGTCTTGTTGACCATCAACACTTGGTGCTCTTTCTTGATCTCAATCTCAGCAGATTTCAGCATGGAGAAGAGTTCGGGTAACTCTTTGTTCATGTTCTGCATATTGTAGTTCATCACAAAGTTCTTGTAACTAGGTGGCAGTGATTGAAGGACACGATTAATCCCCAGTCTATTAGGAATCACTATTCCCAAGTCATCGAGTTTCTTCGCATGCCCGGTC
Source organism: Lolium rigidum (assembly GCF_022539505.1). Classification (NCBI taxonomy): domain Eukaryota; kingdom Viridiplantae; phylum Streptophyta; class Magnoliopsida; order Poales; family Poaceae; genus Lolium; species Lolium rigidum. The sequence continues at coordinate 357,445,983 of NC_061510.1, read as the reverse complement.
ATGACGAGCATGTGCTCACTAACGGAGCTGCCTTCTTCCATCATGCAACTGAAGAAGTGTTTCGATGCTTCATAGCATTCCACGGCCGCATGAGTTTCAAAGATAGTTTTCAACTCATTGACTAACTCATGTGGATCATGGTGCTCAAAACGTTTTTGAAGATCGGCTTCCGGATCGCACGGGATGGCACACTGAACTTGAGAGTACCGAGTTTTCCGAGTCGCGTAAACATTCTTTACTTCATCGGTTTCAGTTTCTGCAGGAGGGTCACCTAGCGGTGCATCAAGCACATATTGCAGATTTCCGCCATTGAGGAAGATCCTCACATGACGGAACCAGTCGGTAAAGTTGCTATCGTTGCTCTTAAGCTTTTCTTTCTCTAGGAACTGGTTAAAATTGATTGGGGACGCCATATCCTTGAACATATATTTGCAATAGTTTAGACTAATGTTTATGACAAATTGAGTTCAAATTTTAATTCAACATAATTAAAAAACTAGGTGAACTCCCACTCAAAACAATATCCCTCGCATTGTCTTAGTGGTCACACGAACCAAATCCACTACATCAAGTCCGATCATCACGAGACGAGATGTAATTTCAATGGCGAACACTCAAAGTGTTCATCATATCAATCATATGATTCATGCTCTACCTTTCGGTATCACGTGTTCCGAGACCATGTCTGTACATGCTAGGCTCGTCAAGGCCACCTTAGTATCCGCATGTGCAAAACCGGCTTGCACCCGTTGTATGCACTTGTTGAGTCTATCACACCCGATCATCACGAGATGCTTCGAAACGACAAGTCTTGGCAACGGTGCTATTAAGGATGAACACTTTATTATCTTGATATTTTAGTGAGAGGGATCATCTTATAATGCTACCGTCGCGATCTAAGCAAAATAAGATGCATAAAGGATTAACATCACATGCAGTTCATATGTGATATGATATGGTCCTTTTGTCTTTGCGCCTTTGATCTTCATATCCAAAGCACGGACATGATCTCCATCATCAACGGGCATGATCTCCATCATCGTCGGCGAAACACCAAGGTCAATGGCGCCGTCTTCATGATTGTCCTCCATGTAGCAACTATTACAACTACTTTGAAATACTACTCAACATGAAATTTAAAGACAACCATAAGGCTCCTGCCAGTTGCCACAATACAATAATGATCATCTCATACATAGTCATCATCACATTATGGCCATATCACATCACCAAACCCTGCAAAAACAAGTTAGACGTTCTCTAATTTGGTTTGCATATTTTACGTGGTTTAGGGTTTTCGAGTGAGATCCAATCTACCTACGAACATGAACCACAACGGTGATACTAGTGTTGTCAATAGAAGAGTAAATTGAATCTTCACTATAGTAGGAGAGACAGACACCCGCAAAGCCACTTATGCAATACAAGTTGCATGTCGAGCGTGGAGCAAATCTCATGAACGCGGTCATGTAAAGTTAGCCCGAGCCGCTTCATCCCACTATGCCACAAAGATGCAAAGTACTCAAACTAAAGATAACAAAAGCATCAACGCCCACAAAACCATTGTGTTCTACTCGTGCAACCATCTATGCATAGACACGGCTCTGATACCACTTTAGGATAACGTTGCATAGAAAACAAAAAAATTCCTACCGCGAACACGCAATCCAAGCCAAGATGCAATCTAGAAGACGGTAGCAACGAGGGGATGATCGAGACTCACCCTTGAAGATTTCCAAAGCCTACAAGATGAGGCTCTTGTTGCTACGGTAGACGTTCACTTGCCGCTTGCAAAAGCGCGTAGAAGATCTTGATCACGGCGCCACGAACGGGCAGCACCTCCGTACTCGGTCACACGTTCGGTTGTTGATGAAGACGACGTCCACCTCTCCGTTCCGAGCGGGCAGCGGAAGTAGTAGCTCCTCTTGAATCCGACGAGCACGACGGCGTGGTGTCGGTGGTGGTGGAGAATCCCGGCGGAGCTTCGCTAAGCGTGCGGGGAAGAAGGAGGAGTGGGCGGCTAGGGTTTGGGGAGAGGGGGGCGCCGGCCATCTAGGTGGTGCGTGAAAGTATAGAGATGGTAAACCTAGAGGGGGGGTGAATAGGTTTCTACAAATTTTAATTCTTTCTTTGCAATATTAGGCTTTGCGGAATATAAAGATGAGCCTAATGCAAACTAGGTGAAGCAACCTATATGAGGATACAACTAACTCGAGCACGAAGGCTCTCACAGGCAGTTAGATCACAAGTAAGGAGTTCGGTTAGAGATAACCGATAGCACGCGGAGACGAGGATGTATTCCCGTGTTCCCTTGCTTTGCAACAAGGTACGTCACGTTTGGAGGAGTGGAGGTCCCACGAAGGATTCCCCGCGCCACGAAGGCTCACCCTATTCTCCGGAGCCTATCCCACGAAGGAATAGCTCACTCACTTGTGGTAGACTTTGAGGTAGCCTCCAAACCTTCACAATCTTGCCCGGAGCAAATCCACAGCCCGGATGCTTCCGGACTCCTCTTGCCTACCTAGGGGTTTCCAAGGAACCCTAGGAAGCAAGCTTCTCAATGAATACAAGGGGGAATGAGATTTGGCTTGGTAGAACGGTAGATCGGGTCCTCCTCTAATGATTCCCGGAGGGATTTGAGTTTGGGTGGAGGAGGAGGGAGATCTCGAGGCTTTTGGTGTTTCTAGCAATGGAGTAAGAGAGAGAGAGCTCAAGAACAGCTTGTAGTGTAGTGCCTAACTGTTCAGAGGTAGGAGAAGACCTATTTATAGTGTTCTTCGAAATACGGCCGTTGGTCACTTGCCACATCAGCAGTTTCTTCGAGAAACCCGGTCAACCGGATTTGGCGCCGGACAGGCCGGTCCACAGCCCGGTCAGACCGGGCCACAGACCGGGCCTGCCGGTTTCCAACCGGAGCTGGGACCGGGACTTGACCGGGCAGGCTTCTGGGCTTACTGGATGTCGCCCGGATGTCACAGGCGCAGAACCCGGTTGCTGACCGGGCCGCTCGGTCTGGCGCCCGGTCAGACCGGGCCGTGGACCGGAGCGGCCGGTTCGAAACCGGGCTGGTGACCGGAACTTGACCGCGCAGGCTTCTGGGCTTACTGGAACCTGCCCGGATGGCACCGGTTCTGGGTCCGGTTGGTGACCGGGCTGCCCGGTGCCAGGGCCGGTCAGACCGGATCTGTGACCGGCCTGGCTCAGAAAAACTAGCTGATTTTTCGTCGAATTGGGGGGGTCTCCCGTTGCCTTTTGTTCCATTGCTACACCATCATACCTCTTTGGCTAATACCTGAAAGTCATCTTGTAGGCATGTATTAGTCTAAATACTCTAGCACGGTGTCATAGATACCAAAATAATGGATAAGGGTAAAATACCCTTACAATCTCCCCCTTTTGGTATACGATGACAAACCGAGCTAGAGTAACACATAGATATTATGATAAGCTCTAAACCTTGATTCCATATAAGATATTACGACAGCTCCCCCATAATGTGTGCACTTGGAGAATTTGCGTTTGAATGCAAAGTGCACCATTTGTGGAATATGAGAAGCTCCCCCAATATCTTTAGGAAACAAGCATGGTATGGACAAGTATATCAACATATATAAGCATAAAGCATGATTATCCATAAAGCATGATTATCCTAACATAGAGTAGCACACATAATAGTCGTCCATACATATCCATACATGAATTATTCAAAGTAGCAAATGGTTCTTGAGAAATCAAAGCAAATACGCACAAGCCATATAAAATCCAAATAAAGCAACTCCCATGGCTTGTGACCATCAAAGAACCCCGTAATTCTAGGCTCTACTCACTTCTCCCCCTTTGGCATCGGAACACCAAAAAGGCGAAGAAAAAGAGAAGAGATGCTAGCGTCCCATCAATAGAACTCGTGCCCCGCGGATGGAGAGTGGCCATCATCATCCCCATCGTCATCCTCTTCATCATCATCCTCATTACCGTCATCATCCTCTTCATCATCATCATCAGCAGGAGGTGCATGAGCAAATCTAGGAGTAGGACCACCAAAGTACAGAGAAGGATCAAAGTTCTGGAACATCTCATCAGTGAGAAGAGGCATCTCCCAGTCTTGTGCATGGACAGGCTCCAACTCAGGACCAGGAGGAGGGATAGGCACATTCCTAGCAGCCATGAACTCATTTTGGCGCCTCCTTGTCTCTTGGTTCAAAGAGAGACTTTGATGTGCAACATCATGTGTAGTTTTGCACATCTGCCATAAGCGAGAGAAGAACCGTGCGACACCACGCTGTGGGCGACGAGAGGAGCTGGAGCTAGCATGGTCATGGCGTGCCTTGGACCGGCGCTCAGAAGGCATCATTTCAGGAACATCCGGAATATCACCTTGGGCAGGTACTTTGAACGCTTCCAACTTGACCCGCTCACCTAAAGTATTGAGAGGTGCGGGCACAACCTTGTTGATGAGCAGCTGAACGTACTGGGCAAGATTAGGAGTCAACCTCTGGCGAACACAGCGCCGTAACTCGCAGTAGATGAGATCACAGCCATCAATAGGTTGCCGGTGCTCAGGGAGACAGTAGTACATCAAGTTCAGATGATATGCACGGCATTCACTTGTATCGCCGGACTTGCTGATGAGAGTCTCACGGAAGAGCTTGGCAAGTAAGAGGTAGGAGTAGTACATCCCGGAGATGGTGGGAGGTCCAGTGTGGGTTCCGGCGGATAGCAACCAGCAATGTCCCCACGGTTGAACTTCTGCTGAGAGTATATCTTGAAGCCAGAAGTACGCCCTCCACCAAACCCCAAGGCTTCACAGAAATCAAGATAGTTGCAAGTGTATTTCTGTTTGCCAGTCATCCAAGTCATAGTCCGAGCTGCATCATCATGGAAAAAGACTGTGCAGTGAAACTGTCTCACCAAGGTTGGACAATAGCACCCATCATCAGGTGTCAAGCACATAAGATCATACAACCCCATCCGCCTCAAGGTCGCAACCACAAAGCGAAACTTGGTGGCTTCATACATTCCAATGACATCCTTGATGGCCTTGGGCATAACAATGGTACCCTTCTTCATGTGCTCGCGGGAGTTATAGAATTCATCCCACATGACTTGCTGTGTGTTGGTCCAGAAAAATTGATCTCCCCCTGTGTAAGTGGGTTCCTCAAAGCGATAGGGGTTGGACTCTCTGAGTCTTCTCCATGCCCCAATATGTACAGTACCAACATGGAAATCTGGCAGTACCTCCTCACCATCCTGTGCTGCCTGTTTATCTTTCCTCTTATTGGCAGATCTCTTGATTCGGCCTCCAGTTGAGCTGCCACCCGTAGTCTGAGGAGCACGACCAGTAGAGCGCCGGGGTGGAACCCCGGAGCGCCTCCCTCTCTTGGCAGCAGGGGCAATGTCCGCATCAGTCCTTTCATCACCTGTGAATCAGCAAAATAGGGCGAGGATAGCAAAGAGGTAAGTGTACATGTCATCAGCATATGTGAGGAAGCCAAAAGCATAGCCTATATTCAAGTGTCTCGACGAGATCATGCGAAAAAGCTGGGCGAGCCGGCGCAGGGGCCGGTCAGACCGGACGCCAGACCGGACGAGCCGGTTGGCCATCCGGTTGACCGGGCGGTGCGCCGGACCAGCCGGTCGAGAGGCCGGTTGACCGGGCTGTAGACCGGGTCATGCTGAGTTGTGATGTTTGCCCAGAAATTTGACACAAAATCATGCAAAAACTCACAAACTTGAACATAGATTATATCAGGGGAGTGAACAATGTGCATAGGAGGGGTGTGACACTCTAGGTGGCATGAGGACTTACTAACCCTAACCCTAACCCTAACTTTTCTCAACTTTCCTCAACAATGGGCAATGGGAGAGGGAAAGCAAGAGGGAGAGGGATAGGGAGAAAGATTTACCCGAAGACATTGTCCTCTTGGCCCAAGTGAGCAAGAGGAACTCGTGAAGAAGGCTTGAGGACCAAATCCCCACGATCTCCCAAACTAGCTTGAGAGGGACCAAATGCTTTGGTGAGGATGCTTGCGAGATCCCGATCTATGGTTGTGTGAAGTTTGGGGAGAATCTAGTGGTGGGAAGTGCCTAGGATGTGGTGGAGATGGTGGAGGCGGCGGCCATGGAGGTTTGAGAGGTGGGGGATAATGAGGAAGAAGATCCCCAAGGGGTATCCTCTTCAAAACATAACAGCCCGCACGGCCGGTCGGGCGCCCGGTCGACCGGGCCAGTGACCGGACGACCCGGCGCACAGGCCGGTCCGACCGGGCCAGTGACCGGCCAGAGTCAGTTTTCCCAAAAATGTGTCATTTTGCCTCGTTTTGCCCCTATTCTTTGTGTAAATGTGTGTGAGTGCTCATATGATGACATGTACATATAGATAGATAGATGATGATGAGATGAGCATAGACATGGGGTTGGAAAACACAAAGTTCTCTAGGCATACCCATTGGAGTGAAAATGCAAACAAGATACAAATAGCTACAATGGGCATGATTCGAAGTATATCAAGAATCATAAGATCATTTTGAAATAGTTTTTTGCAATAAGATCATTTGGCCTTATATAGTCAAATCAAGTTGTAATGAAGGCTCAATGAGGGGCGGGGGATTACTCCCCCTATGTGAAAGCGCAAATGTCATGAGACCTCGAAGAGACATGCTTGGGTCCATATAATGACATTGGGTCTATTTATGTTGCACACATAGGTATGCATCATACCAAGACATGGTAAGATGACTATCCCCATATGTGCTATACCTCTAAGCTAGATAGCAAGATAAATGCAAGAATATAGTGCAAGAAGTTAATCAATCCAAGTTTTTAGGATCAAGAATACCAAGTTCTCCTCTCAAGTTAACAAAGCGGGCTTCATCCAAAGGCTTAGTGAAAATATCCGCCAATTGGTAGGTTGTTCCCACATGAGTGAGATCAATATCCTTATTGGCAACATGATCACGTAGGAAGTGATGGCGAATGTCAATATGTTTGGTGCGACAATGTTGAACCGGGTTGTTGGCGATCTTTATTGCACTTTCATTGTCACAAAGAAGAGGCACCGTACCAAGAGACACACCATAGTCTTTCAAGGTTTGCTTCATCCATAACAATTGAGTGCAACAAGATGCCGCGGATATGTATTCGGCTTCGGCGGTGGATAGGGCGGTGGAGTTTTGTTTCTTGGATGACCAACTCACCAATGACCGGCCAATAAATTGGCAAGCCCCGGAGGTAGACTTCCGATCAACCTTATCACCGGCCCAATCGGAATCCGAATAGCCAATGAGTTCAAAGGTTGACCCCTTTGGATACCATAGCCCGAGAGTAGGAGTGAGAACAAGGTATCTTAGTATCCGTTTGACCGCCACTAAATGGCTCTCCTTGGGAGCGGATTGAAAACGAGCACACATCCCTACACTTAGCATGATATCCGGCCTAGAGGCACAAAGGTAGAGCAAGGATCCTATCATGGAGCGGTATACCTTTATGTCCACATCCTTCTCACCGTCACATGAACCAAGTTGCCCCTTTACGGGCATGGGTGTCTTCATTGGACTTGCATTGGTCATGTTGAATTTCTTGAGCATGTCCTTCACATACTTTTCTTGAGAGATGAAGGTGCCTTTTGCAAGTTGCCTCACTTGGAAGCCTAGAAAGAACTTCAACTCTCCCATCATGGACATCTCAAATTTCCTAGTCATCAATAGCTCAAAAGCTTTGTTATGATTGGGGTTAGTTCCACCAAAAATAATATCATCAACATATATTTGACATATAAAGAGGCCACCCCCTTTAACCCGCTTGGTGAAAAGGGTGGAATCGACCGTACCCATGCAAAACCCATCATGTAGTAAGAAATCCCTAAGGAACTCATACCAAGCACGTGGAGCTTGCTTGAGACCGTAGAGTGCCTTATGGAGTAAATACACGTGGTTGGGTCGGCGTGGGTCCTCGAAACCCGGGGTTGAGCCACATATGCGGTTTCTTTTAGGGGACCATTCAAAAATGCACTTTTCACATCCATTTGATATAATTTGAAATTGTGGAAAGATGCAAATGCAAGCAAAAGACGAATAGCTTCAAGACGGGCTACCGGCGCAAAGGTATCCTCAAAATCCATACCTTCTATTTGGGCAAACCCTTGCGCCACTAACCTTGCTTTGTTTCGTATAACAATGCCATTCTCATCTTGCTTGTTCTTGAATACCCATTTGGTCCCAATGACATTGATGTGATGATCCTTGGGTCTCTCAACTAGAGACCATACTTCATTACGAGTAAAACACTCCAATTCTTCTTGCATGGCAATTACCCAATCCGGATCGACCAAGGCTTCATGTACCTTAAGTGGTTCAAAACTAGACACAAAAGCATGATGTTGACAATAAGTGATAAGTAATGCATGGTGTCTACGAGTTACCACTCCTCTTGAGATGCTACCAAGGACTTGATCCACTTTCATGTCACTTGCCCTTGTAGCGGCCTTGATCTTCCGAATGGTTCCTTCATGATCAATGAATTCATCTCTTGCTAGTACTTGATCATGAGGGACCACTTGAGCTTGATCATGAGTTGAGGATGTTTCTTGATCGTCATCATGATCTTGCTCCATGGAATGAGGATCTTCTTCTTGTTCTTCGGATTGAGACTCATCTTGAGTGGAGGGTGGTTCTTGAGTTGCACTTGATGGTTCGGCTTGAGTTGAGCTAGGCTCTACTTGTGGCGTGCTTGAGACATCTACTTCATCATCTCGATCATCATTATGAACCTCCATGGGCCGGATGTGTCCAATGCCCATATGCTTGATGGCACTAGATGGATCAACATCATTACCTGCAACACATGGAACAACTTGCTCCACTTGGGAGCCATTATCCTCCAAGAACACCACGTCACAAGATACTTCAATAGTCCCGGAGGACCGGTTGTAGTATCTATAGGCGTGAGAGTTCTCCGCATATCCAACAAATATACCCTCTATGGTTCTAGTTTCAAATTTACCGAGCTTTCCTTTGTTGTTCTTAACAAGGCATTTGCATCCAAAGACACGAATATACATGACATTAGGCTTGTTACCGGTAAGGAGCTCGTATGGGGTTTTGTTGTGGAGGGGACGGAGGAAGAGCCGGTTGGAGTAGTGGACGGCCGTAGAGATGGCTTCTCCCCAAAAGTTGTGGGGTGAGTTGAATTCACTCAACATGGTTCTTGCCATCTCAATGATAGTCCGGTTCTTCCTTTCAACAACACCGTTTTGTTGAGGGGTGTATGGCGCCGAAAACTCATGCTTGATGCCCTCATCATCCACAAACTCTTGCATAGTGTAGTTCTTGAACTCGGTGCCATTGTCGGTCCTAATTGCCTTGATCTCGGATTCATACATACGTTGAGCTTTCTTGGCGAAGGTGATGAACTCTCTATGGGTCTCGTCCTTAGACTTAAGGAGAAAGACCCAAGAGTATCTTGAGTAATCATCAACAATGACAAGTCCATACTTGCTTCCACCAAGAGTATCATAGTGTGATGGCCCAAAGAGGTCCAAATGAAGGAGCTCCAAAGGCCTAGATGTGGTAACAATACTCTTGATGGGATGCTTCTTCTTGAGTTGCTTTCCGGCTACACATGCACTACAAACACGATCTTTCTCAAAAGAAACACCGGTTAGTCCCACAATATGCTCACCCTTTAGGAGTTGTTTAAGATTCCTCATGTTAACATGACCAAGGCGGCGATGCCACAACCATCCTTCGTCATGCTTGGCCGCCATTAGACATGTGGAGAAGGAGGGGCTCTCTTTCGAGAGGTCAACCACATAAAGGTTGTTCTCCACAAATCCAACAAGGACCAATTTGAGATTGTCACTCCTAAAGACTTGCACATAGTATTTAGTGAAATATGAATTGTACCCGGCATCGGCAAGATGATATATAGAAAGTAAGTTATAGCCAAGGTGTTCAACAAGCATAACCGTCTCAAGGCACAAGTCCTTAGAGATTGCTACCTTGCCATACCCAAGTACCTTTCCCTTTGAGTTGTCACCAAAGGTAATGCTTGACTTCTTGTGGATATCTTCAATGAATTGATCAAGCACACCTTTTCCTCCGGTCATATGATTGGTGCATCCACTATCAAACACCCATTTTGGACCACCGGAGGAATACCCCTACAAAATCAAGTAGAGGATTTAGGAACCCATTGATTAATGGGTTCCTTTGCAATGGCAACAATATCTTTTGGTACCCAAATTGAGTACCCTCTATAAGCATAGCCATTAGGAGGGCCAACATAGTTAGCATAGACATCACCATAATAATCAACAAATAATGCATAGTGATTGTTTGGCCCCGTGCGGTCACCACTAGTGGCTTTGCCTTTTGAGGCTTTGCCATTGTTAGTGACCTTCTTGTTCTTATCTTGAGCGGGTTTCTCCTTCTTGTAGTTGTTCTTCTTGTGAGACTTGGGAACATATCCAAGTCCATACTTTTGATTGTTTGACCTTTGCTTACTCAAGAGGTCATCCAATCCCATCTTGTTCTTGGCGGTGGTGAACTTTGCAAGTTCCTTTGTTAACCTAACATTTTCCTCAAGAATAGATGCATGCTCACAAGAGGATTCATTAGGATGATAGTCGAGACCATATTTAGTCACCAAGGATTCAAGATATGCATTGGTCTCAACATGCAAAGAGAGTTCCTCTTGTAAACGAACATGTTCCTCAACAAGCTTAGCATGTTCACTAGTAAAAGATGTAGGGGGACTAGCATGCTTTTCAACAACAATGGGATCCTTCATTGATTCAAGTGCTTTCATGTATGTTTCTTGGAGTAGGTCATGGTTCTCTCCAAGTTTCTTGAGCTCATCCTTTACAAGCTTGTTAGCTCTTTCAAGGTGGTCAAGATCCCTAGTGAGAGAAGCATGAGCAACTTCAAGTTCCTCTTTTGAGGTATGGAGCACTTGAGTCAAAGATTGAGCCCTATCAATAGTTTCTAGGTCCTTAACTTTATCAAGTTCATAGGTTTCAATTTGTTGCTTAAGGCCTTGAGATATGCACCTTTCGGTTTTTAGCTCTTGTCTTAGGAGATTGAATCTCCGTTCCTTTTCATTCAATTGATATTCTAATTCCTCAATGGACTCATCCTTTTCTTTGAGAGAGTCCATCAAGAAATCAAACTTGACAAGAGCATCACCACGAAGGGTGCATCTAACATTGTAAAGTTCCTTAAGCACAATTAGTTCATCTTGATTTTCATTTTCATCATCAAGAACACTAGATAGGGAAGGTGGAGATTCCATTACCTTGGTCTCCCTTGCCATAAGACAAGAGCCAACGAGTGTAGAGGGGGAAGAGTCATCGGAGTCATCATCTTGAGTGATTCTTGCCATGAAGGATGGACCAACATCATTCTCCGTGGAGTAGTCCTTGGAGTAGTCATATGTGAAGAGTGACCCGGGCTTGGAGAAAGCCAAACCGGCCACCCCGGCCTCCTTCTCCTCATCTTCATCTTCATCATCGGACAAGTACTCGGCTCCAACAAAAGCTCTTCCCTTGTTCTTCTTGAATCGATCGTTGATTGGGTTTGGCTTCAATCTTGGCTTGACCCCTTTGATGAATCTTGGCTTGTCTATCCTTTTCTCATAAGGGCACTCATTTGCAAAGTGGCTATCTTCATCACAATTGTAGCAAGTTCTCTTCTTCTTCTTGTCATTGAGGAGCATTGGAAACTTTGCCTTGTACTTCTTGGCAAAGAAAGCAAAGTCGGTAGCCATGTCACTAGTTGAAGTCATCTCTTCTTCTTCTTCAATTTCATAGTCTTCTTTGCTTTCATGGTCGGCTCTAGCTTTGAGAGCAAGGTTGTGTGACGCTTCATGGTTGTGTGAGGCTTCATCAACACGGTTCATTGCCTTGAGCCTCTTTCCGGCTTTGGCCATGTTTTCATTGGCGGCCACATAGGAGACTAGATCATCGGAGTTGAGATCGGCACTCTTGGTCATGATTTGCAAGTTGAGTCCAAGGTTGGTGTCTTCTTGTTTGACGGCAATCATAGCAATGACCTTGGATTTTATGAAGGCTTCGTTCATCTCGAATCCGTCATTGTACTTCTCAGCACCAAGTCCCTTGATCCTTACTTTCAGAGCACCAAGCCTAGCATAGGCATCGAACACGGATTCTCCATCCCGAATCATGAACTGGTAGGCCTCTTGCTTTGCGGTCTCATAGAGAGATGATTGGATCAAATCGGTTCCCTCTTGGAGTACTACGATCCGATCCCACAACTCTTTAGCGGAGACAATGTCATCGACTTGATCTAGAAGCTTGCGGTTGATGCCACTTCTAATCTTGTCACGTGCGGATGCATTGAGTTGACGGTTGTAGAACTCGGTGGAGGTCAACCGAGTAGGATCTTGTGGCTCCCGATGTCCATGAACAATGAGCTCCCATAGCTCCACACCTGCAGCCTGCGAATATGAGATTCCATAGCAGATTTCCAATGTGGAAAGTGAGTTCCATCGTAATGGGGAACGGTCCCACCATGGTTTATATGAGGCATGGGTGAAGTGTTTCTGGGATAGTCATGGTTAACATCATGGTAGGTTTCCTTAGAGGCCGAAGCCCCGCTAAGAGTTCCACCCGCAGTTAGGTTCTTAAGCATGGCAGTCATTTCTGTCATTTGGTTTTGTAGCTCATCCTCCTTTTTCTTCTTCTCGGCATCATATGCCAAGAATCTAGATTTCATCTCTTTAACCGAAAGGTTAGAGTCGTCATCTAGACCCTCGAAGAGTTTATCCATCTCACTCTTAAGGCGGTGAAGCCCTTAATAAGAGTCCAGGCTCGATACCAATTGAAAGTATAGAGATGGTAAACCTAGAGGGGGGTGAATAGGTTTCTACAAATTTTAATTCTTTCTTTGCAATATTAGGCTTTGCGGAATATAAAGATGAGCCTAATGCAAACTAGGTGAAGCAACCTATATGAGGATACAACTAACTCGAGCACGAAGGCTCTCACAGCAGCTAGATCACAAGTAAGGAGTTCGGTTAGAGATAACCGATAGCACGCGGAGACGAGGATGTATTCCCGTGTTCCCTTGCTTTGCAACAAGGTACGTCACGTTTGGAGGAGTGGAGGTCCCACGAAGGATTCCCCGCGCCACGAAGGCTCACCCTATTCTCCGGAGCCTATCCCACGAAGGAATAGCTCACTCACTTGTGGTAGACTTTGAGGTAGCCTCCAAACCTTCACAATCTTGCCCGGAGCAAATCCACAGCCCGGATGCTTCCGGACTCCTCTTGCCTACCTAGGGGTTTCCAAGGAACCCTAGGAAGCAAGCTTCTCAATGAATACAAGGGGGAATGAGATTTGGCTTGGTAGAACGGTAGATCGGGTCCTCCTCTAATGATTCCCCGGAGGGATTTGAGTTTGGGTGGAGGAGGAGGGAGATCTGAGGCTTTTGGTGTTTCTAGCAATGGAGTAAGAGAGAGAGAGCTCAAGAACAGTTTGTAGTGTAGTGCCTAACTGTTCAGAGGTAGGAGAAGACCTATTTATAGTGTTCTTCGAAATACGGCCGTTGGTCACTTGCCACATCAGCCAGCTTCTTCGAGAAACCCGGTCAACCGGATTTGGCGCCGGACAGGCCGGTCCACAGCCCGGTCGGACCGGGCCACGGACCGGGCCTGCCGGTTTCCAACCGGAGCTGGGACCGGGACTTGACCGGCAGAGCTTCGGGCTTACTCGGATGTCGCCCGGATGTCACAGCGCAGTAACCCGGTTAGCGACCGGGCCGCTCGGTCCGGCGCCCGGCCGGACCGGGCCGTGGACCGGAGCGGCCGGTTCGAAACCGGGCTGGTGACCGGAACTTGACCGCGCAGGCTTCTGGGCTTACTGGAACCTGCCCGGATGGCACCGGTTCGGGTCCGGTTGGTGACCGGGCTGCCCGGTGCTGGGGCCGGTCCGACCGGATCCGTGACCGGCCCGGCTCGTAAAAACTAGCCGATTTTTCGTCGAATTGGGGGGTCTCCCGTTGCCTTTTGTTCCATTGCTACACCATCATACCTCTTTGGCTAATACCTGAAAGTCATCTTGTAGGCATGTATTAGTCTAAATACTCTAGCACGGTGTCATAGATACCAAAATAATGGATAAGGGTAAAATACCCTTACAGTGCGGCCACCTTGTTGTGTTGGGGTGGCCGGCCCCCTCCCCTTGGTCCTCATTATATAGGTGGAACACCCAAGAGTTGGTCTACAAGTCTTCGAATAAGACCCCAAACCAAAACCTTCCATATGACATGAAACCTACCCAAGCTAGGACTCCCACTAGAGGTGGGATTCCCACCTTCCCTTGAGAGGGGGTGGCCGGCCACCATAGGTGGAGTCCACCTGGGACTCCACCCCTTAGGGTTGGCCGGCCATGGTGGTGGAGTCCCTTCGGGACTCCGCCTTCCAAAGTGACTTTCTTCCGGAATATTCTAGAACCTTCTAGAACCTTCCATAAATGCACCGGATCATTTTCAAACACAAAAAATGACTTCCTATATAAGAATCTTATTCTCCGGACCATTCCGGAACTCCTCGTGATGTCCGGGATCTCATCCGGGACTTCGAACAAATCTTCGAACTCCATTCCATATTCAAATAATACCATTTCAACATCAAACCTTAAGTGTGTCACCCTACGGTTCGTGAACTATGTGGACATGGTTGAGTACTCTCTTCGACCAATAACCAATAGCGGGATCTGGAGATCCATAATGGCTCCCACATATTCAACGATGACTTAGTGATCAAATGAACCATTCACATACGATACCAATTCCCTTTGTCACGCGATATTTTACTTGTCCGAGGTTTGATCATCGGTATCACTCTATACCTTGTTCAACCTCGTCTCCCGACAAGTACTCTTTACTCGTACCGTGGTATGTGGTCTCTTATGAACTTATTCATATGCTTGCAAGACATTAGACGACATTCCACCGAGAGGGCCCAGAGTATATCTATCCGTCATCGGGATGGACAAATCCCACCGTTGATCCATATGCCTCAACTCATACTTTCCGGATACTTAATCCCACCTTTATAACCACCCATTTACGCAATGGGCATTTGATGTAATCAAAGTACCTTTCCGGTATAAGTGATTTACATGATCTCATGGTCGAAAGGACTAGGTAACTATGTATCGAAAGCTTATAGCAAATAACTTAATGACGTGATCTTATGCTACGCTTAATTGGGTGTGTCCATTACATCATTCATATAATGATATAATCTTGTTTATTAATAACATCCAATGTTCATGATTATGAAACTAATCATCTATTAATCAACAAGCTAGTTAAGAGGCTTACTAGGGACTCTTTGTTGTTTACATATTACACATGCATCAATGTTTCGGTTAATACAATTATAGCATGGTATATAAACATTTATCATAAACATAAAGATATATAATAACCACTTTTATTATTGCCTCTTGGGCATATCTCCAACAATAGCTTTGTTCCATCTGAAGTTGCGAACCGGTTCGTTTGTACCGTTGATTTTAGTCTCATATTGTAGTTGTGGTTTTGTTCCAATTAGAAAAAAATAATTGTTCGTCGAAAGGGCTCCGTGTGAAGAGATTTTTTGTTGCTCAACACTAAAATTATGGCCATCTCACCTTTTTTGTTTCCCGTGAGTTAAATTTTTTTCCACTTAGTTTAAATTTCTTTCCCTATTTTTTCAATCACGATTTGTTCAAGTTCTTAGGTATTATGACCCTCTCAGTTTTTTGTTAATTTTGGTTAAAGTTTTGTTCCCATTTTGTAATTGTATTTTTTTCTACTTCTTAGGAGTTATAGCCATGCTTTTAGTTCCACTTTTAGATATTTTTTACTCTTTTGGGACACTAAAATTATGACTCGTCTACTCTAAAAGTTTAATTGGGTTCTAAGTCCTGTTTTGTGTCTATGTGACTTATTTTATATTTATCTTAACATTCTTTAATTGTGATTGTGTTTATCTTTTTACGTTACCATTGTAACATGTGCAAATAGAGGTGAGAGAAAATGTTGCATGTGGTGATGCCATTTTTCATTTGTCCCGTCTCGATGTATTGGCAAAGCAATACTTTCTCCGGTCATAAATAGTTGTGTTCTAGGTTTAGTCAAATTAAAGTTTTGTAAACTTTGACCAAGCATTTGAGAAAAAATTAGCATCCATGATATAAAATCTATTGCATTAGCATCATCATAAAGTATATCTTTATATTATGTGTAGTTGGTACGATATTGATATTTTATTATATTGTTGGTCAGGCTTCACAAAATTTTACTTTGAATACACCTAAAATCGTGAAGTCAATAAAAACGGAGGGGGTAAATCCACTTCAGCCACAATGAAGGGTGCAGGAAGAATAAAGTGGGGAGCCGACCCGATATTAGTGGACAACTTCAACCACCAGTACACCGTCTACATCCTGTTTGGCCTAGCGCTAGCAAATTACACGATTGTAGGAAACACACACCTTGTTTTAGTCACATCACCGTGCACAAAGAGACGAACCAACTTAAATACCCGTGAAATCATAAGGGAGAAGATATTGCATGTTTTGTCTATGTGCTGAATAATGTGAATATAACATATGCAAGAGATACATTTGTTTGGTTTATGGAAAACAACATGGCAGTTTTTGGCACGCAACCAGCTGCAGCATTTCCAGGTACACTAAAATATGGCACATATCCAGCTATAGTTTTCTATTTGCGCTGAAATATGGCACCACAAACATGTTTCTTCTACATATATGCATAAAACTAGATCAGCCGCATACAAATAAATTGAAAACAAATGAAACATTCACAAAAATATAAGTGGACACACTAGATATGAAAAACAAATACTTGTTCATCGAAACAAATAAACACTAGATAAAACGACATTAGATCAACCACGAACTAGATAAAAAACAACACTTGGTAATCGACTACTCATCATTATCACTACCCTCAAGCCAGTGAGGAAGAGGTCCAAACACCTTTCGTTGTTGTCGCCTACCATTGAGGGACCGATGAGTTGCGCCTCTATCTCGGTCTTCTTCCTCCTTTTCTTCCCCTCTCCTCCTCCATTTGGGCCTTCCCCTCTGCGAAGAAATTTAACTCCACCAACACATCTTAGGGATGATTCACCTTCCACTGCTCCATGGATTTCTCACCCGTCTCTGCAATAGCAAGCTCCTGTTGCACCCAGTGGTGTTGCTTATTGTCCTCACACGTCATAAGGAGCGGCTGTGGAGCTAGCATCCCTGGCCCGAGACTCGATGTTGGAGAAGTTCATTTGCGGCGGTGGCCGACCTCCGTGCCGCAGCGTCGAACACATATGTGGCCTCGTGCACAGTGTTGAAGGTTCTGATGCACAAGCACATACAACTGGCCATGATTTTGGCCGCGAAGTTGACCGACAGCCGCGCAGAGCCAGTGGAGCTCATGGGCCGCCGCGCTAGGATTCACTGGTGGCACTGTGCAGTCACAGACGGCGAGGATTACGTGGGGAAGATTCATGGGTGATTGGGTTGTGCGCTCGCAGTGGGATTTTGCAGCACACGGTAGTGCGTGCCACATATATGCAACTAGCGATTGGGATTTTTTGGGCATGCCCAAAATTCTTTCGGGCACATCCTACGACTGGGCATCCACGGGAGCATGTTTTTTTGCCCTCCTACGCCCAAAAAAGAAGTTTTTTACTGTATTTGCTAACCTATTATCGTGTACACTAGTAGAGAAACCCCCCCTTAGTACCGGATCTAGAGGGCCTTTAGTACCGGTTTTGGAACCGGTACTAAAGATTCGGTACTAAAGCCTGCCTCCACGTGGGCACGGAGGAGCCCGCGGGGCTGGAGACCTTTGGTACTAAAGATTCGGTACTAAAGGCTATTTCGTTTAAAAAAATTATCCATTTTTTCTAATTATTTTTCACTCCCTCTTTTTTTTAATTTTTTTCAGAATTTCTAGTATTTCCGTTAGTCTCTAACTACACTTAATCTCTAGTCAAATTATTTACCCGTGGTTAAACTTCCCGGTCAGTCACCCATCCTCACACTACTCCATCACTAGCACGCTTAACTTCCGAGTTCCTTCCTGTCTCACTTCCAAGTGCTTCGCACGCATGTTGTTGATAGTAGTATCATATCAATCCTATTAACATATTGGTCGATGTCACACTTCTTTATTGTTTAAATTTCAAATAATTCTTTTAATAAACAAAAGTAATGATGTAATAATAATGTTGAATAAATAAATAAGATTAACTTTTTAAATTTGTATTATTTTTAATTATTTTTAAATTTTTTTCCAAACCTAAAACCTGAAAATTTGCTAAAAGTAATAGTAATACTAGGAAAATTGCCCGTGCGTTGCAACGGGAGATACATTATTAAATTTAATCGTGGCAGAAAAATGCTAGGAACAAAACATAAAATGATTAAGTGTGTTTTCATCTCCTCACAGTGCCTTAGTTGACACCATTCTTCCCATTCATCATGTATAACGATGAGATGGCGCATATACCATTGCCTATTCGGCAGCCTAGACCGCAGACCTACAAGATGTCAAACCATGGTTGAGATGGTCCCCGAAGCGACGACAACACACCCAACCACCTAGTGCTTCTCTACGTGACGATTTGTCCTATGTAGTGTGAGTGTTTCCCGCGCTCCTGGAGAGTAAGTGTTTCCCGTTCCGTCAGTTGTATCACCGGGCACGCAAACCGCCATGCAAGCAGCAGGCCACGTTCACCGCAATGACTACCCATCTTCTAAGATCCCCTCGAACCAGCTAGGGCACCCGAAGATGACCACCACAGCCGCCCACCTAGATGGTCTTATTTAAAATGTAAATAGTGTTACAATTTTGTATTTGATGGTTTGAACATACATAGGTAAAGGATTAGTAGTTCTTTATGACTAAGTCAAAATGTTTTACTTCACATATAAAATTAAATAGATCGAACTGGGGCAATGCTTCATCATGATCACTTGTATTTTGTGAAGGGATCTTGCTCGGCCAATAATTGATGTCGACAGTGTAATAAATAAATAAAGAACTATGTATTTAGTAAACTTACAGATACGGTGCATAATTATTTGTAGTTGTATCAAATAGTGGGTAAATAAACTACGTCCTTGGTTACACATCCGAATAAAACAAAGCCATGACAATCCTCTAATTTATTCAGCTAGTATCCTTGGTATTAGCTGGTTGAGCCGAAGGAACTCCGAGTTTGTGTATTTGGATAGCCTGAAGCACGTGCGCCTCGGCGCGGTGTATGACCAGCAGGCCAGGCTGCACAGTGACCGGCCGGCGACTCGCCTCGTGCTGGAGCAAGGAGCTGGCGATGCTTCTTGCAGGTACAACGTGCTCAGCTAACACCATGCAGAATTGCCGGGACAGCCATTTGAATTTGCAAGTAGTAATATATTTTGCAGGCCCACTCACAAAAAAATTCTGTAGCAATACATGTCCATCTACAAATATGAAGGCTCCAAGAAAAAAATAAGCTAGCACAGGCTGCTGCGGGGTTTCACTCGAGTGTCTTTCCTTAACCTGGAACTCGTACATTGCCCTCATACTCGTAGATCTTCTGGTGCTCGATCCTATTTCTACATGACATGCAATCAGTATACATTAGCTTTGAATCTCTTATTAAAGGCGGTGAGGCTTCGACGTAGGAAGGTTTCTGCGTGGGCTGTTTTACGGTAGGGACAAAGCAACGTCAGCCGTCCAAGGGCAGAAATCGGAGCGCTCACGTTGAGTCATACTACTCGTCTGCCCGAGTAGTATATTTCCACCGAAGTGCACAATTGCTATTTTCCTGGCCACAGAGGGTACTTTCGGGAGGTGTAAAAGAAAAAGAAAAAAGGGTATTTTCGGGAGATCGATATTTGTCCAGCCGGGTAGGGTTCAGCCCCCATCCATCACAGTCGCTTGGCGGCGCACCACCACTCCACCGCACTATCACTCCACTACGCAGATGGAGGCGAGCGGCGGCTCGGTGTCAACCTGGCCATCCGCTCGTCCCGCAGGCTCCCGCCCATGACGCTGTCCCCGGCCCTACCGCGTCTTTCCTCGCCGAGCACCGTCCGATGGAGCCACCACAGCGCCGACCTGCCGGCGAGGAGACCGCCGCGGCGAGGCTGCTGGTGCCGGGCGCGCGGGCGAGATCCTGCGCAAGGCTGCACGCCGACGTACCGGCGACCTGCCGGCGAGGCTGCTGATGCCGGGCGCGCGGGCGAGATCCTGCGCCAGGCTGCACGCCGATCTGCCGGCGACCTGCCGGCGAGGCTGCTGGTGCCAGGCGCGCGGGCGAGATCCTGCGCCAGGCTGCACGCCGACCTGCCGGCGAGGCGGACCCGACGCTTGCACACCGCCGCGGTGAGGCTGCTGGTGGCGGGCGCGCAGGCGAGCTTCTGCGCCGGGCTGCACGCCGACCTGCGAATCCGCCGCTTGCACAATGGTGCCGGGCGCGCGGGCGACCTCCTAAGCCAGGCTGGACCCTCACCGCAGCAGCGCGGCTACTCCGGCTTCTGCTCCTCTAGCAGTAGCAGATACGGCACGGACATTGCCGTCGGTTCCCGGTGGCAATGCACTCCACCGACACCCCCATGAGCAGCACTGCTAACAGGCGTGAGTGGTACTGTTACAATTGCTGTACTAAGAACAGATCGAACAATGCGAACACTGTACGCAATTCGAGTGACCAATCGCCTGAATTTCGCAAGCCTAATCAAGTCAGTTTGGGCGTTGCCTTACATCATTTAAAAGTCTTGTCACCAAGTCACAAAGATGATTCGGAACCAAAACCTGAATTTTATTTCTTCTGCCAGAACTTCAAAAATAAATGCACCTATCAGATGACATTGTGACAGTTCCTCAGAAAGAAGGGATAGTAACTTCATGTTCAAATTTCTATAGTTTTATATTCCAAGCAGAGTGAATATTGAGCGTAGCTTGCATATATCGAAATGAAAATCTTAGTATTTTAATGAGTTCTTTTTAGCTGTGTATTTTAATGCTTTTGGAACATCGGCTTGCAGGATATTTTCAGATGTTGCTGGGTATATAACGGTGTCCGTGGATGGCCAATCTTTTTCATTCCATAAGGTGGCTCACCTATTTGGTCTTTTGTCATTATTCTTTCATCTTTCTAGTTGAAAAAGCATTGTTGTCTTTTGCATTTGAATTTATCTTCAGTCAGCATGTACTTATGACTGAAGCTTGTCTAAATAATTTTAAGGCAATCACGTTGCATGGGCATGCTATTCGTTATTGTTTTTTTTTTTGATAATTGTGCTGCGATGGTGGTTCAATCCAATGAACGGGACAAATGGCAAGTTATACTTGTTCACACGGTACGTGCTGTCAAACACGACAACACCACCAAATGCATCATAGTCCAACCGGGACTGCGCGTCTGCCCAAAAAATGTTTTCGAGATGACCCTCACTATCGGTGCTAATGTGCTATACCTGTAGAAAAATTCAGAATCACTCTCTAGTCTCGCTGCCATATAGTTCAGCATATATTGAGCATCAAAACCTTCAATCCTTTGCTTCTTGTACTCGGCAATAAAATTGTACAGATCCCGAGACACGAACCCAACCTTACTGTAATGACCATGCTGCTTCTCCATTACATCCATTATCTTATGAGTCCGAAGGCCACCAATACCATACTCAATGACGTCAGCTTTTTGAACATCATTCAGCCCACGATGAGACCATAAGAAAGGTGTCTGGTCAGGCTTAGCTAATTTATGGTTATGGCGGTCAGTGAACTCCTTCACAAACCATTCACGAGTTTCCATATTGAGCTCAATCTGCAACCTAGCATCACATCCACAACGAGAGAGCGCCCTAGATTTTCTTTTACGCTCGACCCTCTCAAAGTTCTTCATGGACCTGTACCCTTCTTTGCTGCACATGTACAGCCTTTGGGTTCTGATGCCTCCCTTGTTTTTCACATTTGCCTTCCTCACGCTGAACCCTTTGGCTTTAGCATACCCGTTATAGAACTCGAAACCTTCTTCCTCGCTTCCGAATGTCTGACTAACCACCATGTAATACTCTTGGATTTCCTCTATGCTGACATGGTGGGCAGACCTATTGTGCAACTGCCATCAATAAAAATATAATGTCATTTTTGCATCTCCGGTTTCAAGCTACTACACAAATAATTCTAAAGCAAAACACAGCAATGATCGAACGAATAGAAAAAAAAGTTAATATTAAGTTTTCTATTCATAACGTTGTCCATATTATCAATTTATCATTCAGTCATGAGGGAAGGAATAGAACCAACAGATAAGTAACTACTGACTGCATCATGCATCTAACATATTCTAGCTTCATAATTAGGTTCTCTGAAATTCATCTTTTTCAACAAAAATAACACACAACAACACAATTTTGCTTCTGTCAAAGAAAAAAACAACACTATTTTGCACACGCACCTGCCACCTTGAAATCGACGGAGACGGCAATTGTTCGTTCGACATCAGGGCAGAGGACGGAGATGTCGGAGGGGAACGGGGCGGCGTGACCGTAGACAGGGGAATAAGATGGAGGAGGAGAACAGGGCGGCGTGGGCGGGTGCGCAGCCGCGTGCAAGCGAAGGCAAGGAGGCAGCGGCGGCGTCGGGGCCGTGCGAGGGCGGCGGCGTGGGCGGGGGCGCAGCCGCGTGCAATCGAAGGCAAGGAGGGAGCGGCGGCGTCGGGGCCGTGCGAGGGCGGCGGCGTGGGCGGGGGCGCAGCCGTGTGCAAGCGAACGCGAGGAGGGAGCGGCGGCGTCTGAGCCTTGCAAGGGCGGCGGCGTCCGGTGCGTGCGAGAGAGCTGTGGTCGATCGATCTAAACCGACCCCTAGGTGGACCAAGCTGCCCTCTCGGAAAAAAAAAAGCAAAACATGAACTTCCTAAACTACCCCTAGCTCAAATACTACTCGCCCCGGGACAAGTAAATTGTACCGTAAAACAGCCCTTCTGCGTAGGTGTATTGTAAGGATTAACTTGAAGCCTCGTCTCCACATCCACGGTCATATCGCAGATCAGCAACATCAGTGAGCTCGACCAGACCAGCATGTCTGTCTCAAGATATTGAGGCCAATGGTCCTGGCACTGTTGATTCATTAACCTTCACGCTGTACCAAATAAATCCCGTCGATGGACAGAGGGCAATTACAGATGCAAGGCTAAGTTGATACCACCACAGGACACCCAGATTTGTGTCGATTTCCACATCATCTGCAGATTAAGAAACTCGACATAAAGAAGCGAGGGGTCGATGACATCGCAGTGCTCACCGGCCTGCTGCGTGGGCACTCGGTCACCAGCAGCAAGACTGGCATCGGTACTGCCTTTGGAGGAGAACAGCTGCTGCACGTCGGGCTAGCTGTCGCTGCGCACCTAGAAGAGCCGGGAAGGACGCGACTTGCCGGACTGGACCGTCCATGGCCGGGAGGAGCAGGAGCCAGGTCGAGCCGCACAGCCTGTCTACGAGGGAGACGGTGCCTGGAGGGGCTGCGTGACGTTGGGCGACGTCATCCTCGACACCGCCGGCAATCCACGATGCTAGGTTCCTTTCTCGTCAGACACTTGAGCCCGTCGATATCGCGCACCACTGGCCGCCAATCTCGCCGTCGCCGGAGGCGTCCCCCACCTTGGCATCCCGGACACCTGAGCCCGTCGACACCGCTGCCCGATTCCTGGCACCAGATATCGATCTTAGAAACCGAGATTGGCGACTCGTTCAACATAGGTGGCGTTGTATATTTGTTCACCAAACAATGACGTACTTATTGTAAACTCTAACCATGTTGAGTTGTACTCGGTTGCTCGCCAGATAGTTTGGGCTGCACAAAGGTTAGGAACAAAAACGCAAACAATTTTTTACATAAAATGCTTCATATTATTAGGTATAGATTATGTTGGGCCTAGAAATAACACGTTTTGGCCCGTTTGTGACACCAGGCAGTCACCTATTCTGATTTAATAGTAAAGATTCTGGGAGTAAAAAAATCTTATAATTATTAATTTTAATTTTAAAAAATTAAAAATATATAATATTCTAAATTTCTGGAAAAAAACCTAAAATATTCCTGCTTTCATATTTTCATTTGGAATTCTGAGAATCTAAAAATTGGCTAACCGGGTATACCCGGAAAAAATTCGGATGTAACTTTTTCCCACAATGATTTTGATATATTATACGTTTTTTCGACGTCGTATGCAAAAGTTAATGCGATTTTACCATTTTTTAAACTTTTTTACAAAAAAATTCAAAATTCGAATTTCTTAATTTCACCGAACAGTAGGTTGCATAACATACAAGAATCTGAAAATATTTTATTTTTAAAATTTTCTATCATTTTCATTTGTATTTTACAAAGCAAAAAAGGCGATCCGGGGGGGGTGCATTAGTACCGGTTCGTAAGGAAACCGGTACTAAATGCTTGGACGGAAGCCCCTTTTTCTACTAGTGGTATCTGTTGGAGATGCTCTTAGTGCAGTTACCACGAAAGAAATTTCTCTTTTGAGGGCCCTGGAGTTAATTGATCTAATGTTATCTTTTGCAGTTGTGGAGTAAACCTAAAAGACTAGGATCAAGAGTGCATATGTTGGATGCTGAATGTGCTGCGTGAGTTTTATGCTTCCTTGAGGGCAAACACCCGGGGTCCCTGATGTCATTTGCACGTCTACGTGGTCGTTCGGCCTGTGTTGTGGAAGGCCGTCCACTTTATGTTGCTACTTTTGCCTTTGGTGCGTGAGCTTGTAGTGATAGTTTGGTTGCTTGACTAAGCTATATGCCGCAACGGTTTATTTACCTTTTTTTAACCTTGTCAGACTTTATTAATTTAAAGTTAGGCATCTCATAATATTTATGAGAGACGCGGCACAGCCACGCAGATATGTACGAGTAGGTACAGGAATACTTGCACATGTAAGATGTTGAGTTGGAGTACATGAAAAACACTAGCAAGAAAACAGGATCAAAACTATTAAAACAGTCAAGGGTTGTATTCTAAATGGTTTAAGGAATTTAGGGAGACTTGAACCAACTCAAATATAAGGGTTGGAAAATGAACTCTGAGACAAGTTTAGGGATGTGAATTGGACTTCTCTCGAGATGGAAACAACAGTGTTTTCATCCAGTCGACTAGTCTAGCCATCCGCCCGCGACTTTGCACAGCCGGGGAAAAGATCGGTCGATCGCTACTGTTCCCACAACCAGACTCTTAGTCACCACGGTTACTGGTCAGGATTCAAGGAATCAGGATAGACACCGTCAAGAGAGCAAGGTATAGCGCTACTAATCAAAAGCGTGCGACCAATACCCCGCACGCTATTATACATTGACGAGACTTTTCGTTACAAGGCCATTATAAGTCAGCCGCGGGAGAGCGATCCCCAGCTGAAGCCGGCATTGCGCGATCGTGGACCGACTCCACGGTTTAATTATCAGTGGAAACGGTCGTCCACTTGGTCTAGTTGATGCATCACTCCATGTTACAACCACAACCAGCACTTCATTGCTACCACCGTTGTGGAGCTAGAACTGAATGATTAGTACTCCCTGTCACGTCGAGGCATTTTCGTTATTTAAAGCTTTGAAGCGTCAAACGAAATTAAATCAGACGGAAACAGCTCCCGTACTATTAAAAATGACATGTCGAAAAAATATCAGTTATTATCTGATGTAGAACATCGATAGTGCAATAGTATCGGACGATAAATAATTGAATTATTTATCTCCTCAGTTGGCAGAGTCCTTTTTTTAAGATAAAAGGCCTAAGAGCTCGATTTTGAATTAACAAAGTCCTCAACCGGCCAGGAGTTACAAACACACAAGATACTGGGGATGCCAGTTTACAATACAAGCACATAGAGAAAAAATGACACCCAAAAACAAAGAGGATCACAACTACAGCAAGCATCCGCCATGGTGTCTTCGTCTCGAGCAAATGAAGAACTTTGAGTATCGCCGGCGGAAAGCACCGGAATCCCCACCAACCAACTACACGAGTGCAGACGCCAGCCACGGGATGGAAGCGAATGACGAGATCTCAGAAGCAACGCCTTCAAGAAGGGGAGCGACACCGAAGCGATGCCGTTGCTCGACCCAACAAGGGTCAGGGTTTTCACCTTGAGACATCCGACCATGATGGGGGCAAAGCCGAGGCTCTACGAAGACGCCTACAAGGAGGGGAATGGCGCCCAAGAGCGTCACCGTCAACGGCTCCAGATAGACCGGCCAAGGCTTTCACCCAAGCCATCGGGAAAACCTAGTGGGGACTACATCGCCCTTCAGGAGCGCCCACTGTGATACCACCACATCACTGGAGAAGCACCGAGAGACCAGAAGCTGGGACCTTTTCCTCGTTGGACCAGAGGAGGCCGAGGGCCGAGAGGAGGATTGGGCCGAGGCATCGCACGGGGCAACACTGGTGAGAGCAACATGGGAGACATGGTGGGAACCAAGGGAACCCCTGCTCCGGTCCCGACGGCGGCAAGTCACCCTAGACTGCGCAGGCACATCCCCTTCTACCAGTCCCTACGAGAGCAACCCACGACGAAGACGCCCATCGACGCCACACAGACTGCTTGCCACCACCAGACCAACCAGCCGAGCCTACCACCCGACAGCCCCAGATCTGCATCTGCGCGAACTGAAGGTGGCATCTCCGGCGGCAGACGAACTGCACAAGCTCCGAGCAGATGAGAACGAAGACGGCGACCTGAATCACCGGCGCAACATGCTGCCAGGCCCCAAGCCACGGCTGCTGCGACTTCCTCGAGGTGCCCAACCACCGCGGGACATGGCAGAGACCCTTGTCTCCGCCTCACCGCTGCTTGGGGCAACACGATCTCCGCCACCAGATCCGCCAGTCGCGCCGCCACCAGCGCCCACAGGCAGGCCGACCCGCCTCCGCCCCCTGAGCAGAGACACACCACACACAGGCCACGCGACACACCCACACACGCGCGAGGAGGAACCCCACCGCTGCCACCACACGGGTTGTAGCAGCCGCGAGCGCCACCTCTCGCCGCCGCCTCCACTTGCAACAGGTCGCCCCTGGCGCAACTCGCCGGCCGCCGGCCGCCGCCACGCTAGGCTATGCCGACCTCCGCCGAACCGCACTGCCGCCAAGGAGGTTACCGCCCCGCACAGCGCTCCTCGCGGCAGGTAAGGGAAGGCCCGCCGCCGGCGGCACCGCGCGGGCTTTGCCTGACGGCGCACGCCGGCGGCAGCCGGGTGGTGGTGGGAAAGAGGAGCTGGAGGGGCGAGATCTAGGGTCCCTGGTCGCGCGGGGGCGACCAAGGAGCGTTTTTCAGGGTCCTCTCACGCCTAACCCAACATTCAGCCGGTGTTCGAATGTTCAGGGTATACAACTAGGTCCTATATACAACCTAACTATGACCGGAAAAACCCACTCCATTCCAGAAGTTTGGACTAAAGGGAGAATCGGAAAGAAGGACTACTCTCGCCCAGAAACTGATCGTGGGCTTCTCCCATAAACGAGGTGGGACTAAACACTAAGCATACGCACCAGCCTGCAGCAGCCCTAACATCCCATCCCATAGAAAGCTCACGAGAAGGCATGTGATGCTAGATCTGATATTAGATGTTGGCGTCCACTCAGGTATAGCCCAACCCTCACCCTGCGTTTGCACGTTTAGGCATATACAACCTAACTACAAGCAAAGAGCTTTGCTCCATCCCAAAAGCACAGACTGGAGGGAGAAGGGGTTCTCTCCCTTAGGCCAGGTAAAATGGAGTGCCTAGAGAGGTTCTTACGAAAGTAAATAGGGATTTTTAGCACCAATAATAATTTATATAGAAGATGTGTGTAGATAAGATCTTCCTTATGATGACATTGGTCATTATTTTCAGTCTATGAATGGTCTCTGTGACGGAGACCCTCTCGTTACCCTAATTGCAAGGGTTAAAGAGGATGCGCAGGTTGCAGGTCTTATTCCTCGTCTTGTTGAGGTAGGGGTTTCCATTTTGGAATATGGGGATGATACCATTCTCTTCATGGAACCAGACCTTAAGAAGGCAATGAACATGAAATTGATTCTTTATATCTTTGAATAACTGCATGGGCTCAAAATAAATTTCCACAAGAGCGAGATCTTTTGTTTTGGTAAAGCGGAAGATTTAGAGGATCAATATAAAAATATCTTTGAGTGTGAGGCTGGCTCTCTACCTTGTAAATATCTGGGCGCCCTGATTCATTATAGGAGGTTTTTAAATAAGGAATAAAATTCATTAGAGAACCGATTTGAAAAGAAACTATGATGCTGGCAAAGCAAGCTACTCTCATACGGAGATCGGCTGGTCCTTATTAATTCTCTTCTTACAAGTCTTTCGATATTTATATTATCCTTCTTGAAAATACCTAAAGGGGTACTAAAATGATTGGTTTTCTTCTGGCCTCGTTAACTCTAGCAAAGTGACCAACACAAATCAAAATACCGGTTGACCAAGTGGAATATTTTTCGTATACCCAAGGATCATGGGGCATGGTAATGAGAGGGTTTAGGCATATGGCAATAGCTATCGTGTAAGAAGTACCTTTAAAATACGGCAATGTCACAAGTGATGGCAAGACCTACTGATACCCCTTTTTGGGTCTTATGAGAGTGAAATGAGTTCCTCGAGAGAGGATCTTTTGTTCTTGGAAAATGGTTAATCCACTAAATTCTAGGAACATACTTGCTTGTGTGAAACGCCATTATCGAAACAATTTCCTTTGCTTTATACGGTGGTACGCCGAAGAACCGCCTTGGTGGCTGAAGTATTAGCTAATAATCCTTGGAATGTCAAGTTTAGAAGGATCCTCTATGATAACAATTTGGCTGTGTGGCTCCATTTTGGCTCAGCGTCTTATGTCTATAAATTTAAATGCTAATGAGGATATATTTGTTTGGAAGCATACTAATTCTACTACTTTCTCTGTTAATTCTATGTATACTAATTTTATGAATGGACATATGGTCTATTTGAAGAAGTATATTTGGAAACTAAAGATTAGGATCTTTACGTGGTTCTTGCATCAAAAAATAGTTCTTGTCAAAATGCAATTGGCATGGTTGTAAGAATTTTCTTTTTTGTGACCATGAGAATCCATCAATCATCTATTTTTTTAATTTCCCTTTGCATGTCTTGTCAGAGTAGTTCACTTTACTTTTTTAAAATATTGTCCCACCAACTAATTGTTGAAGATATGCCCGAAAGGCAATAATAAAGTAGTTATTGTTATATTTTAGTGTTCATGATAAATATTTACACCACATGCTATAATTGTATTAACCGGAAACATTAATACATGTGTGTTGTGTAAACAATCAGAGTCCCTAGTAAGCCTCTCGTTTAGCTAGCTTGTTGATTAATATATGATCATGGTTTCCTGATCATGAACATTGGATGTTATTAATAACAATATCATATCATTAGGTGAATGATGTGATGGACACACACCCATAGTAAGCATAGCATAAGATCAAGTCATTAAGTTCAACTTGCTATAAGCTTTCGATACATAGTAACATAGTCCTTTGACCATAAGATCATGTAAATCACTTACACTGTATGGGTACTTTGATTACATCAAACGCCACTGCGTAAATGGGTGGTTATAAAGATGGGATTGAGTATTCGGAAAGTATGAGTTGAGGCATATGGATCAATAGTGGGATTTGTCCATCCTGATGACGGATAGATATGCTCTAGGCCCTCTCGGTGGAATGTCATCTAATTAGCTTGCAAGAATGTGACAAGGTCACAAGAGATGACATACCACGGTACGAGTAAAGAGTACTTGTCTGTAACGAGGTTGAACTAGGTATAGAGATACCGATGATCAAACCTCGGATAAGTAAAGTATCGCGCGACAAAGGGAATCGGTATCGTATGTTAATGGTTCATTCGATCACTAAGTTATCATTGAATATGTGGGAGCCATTATGGATCTCCAGGTCCCGCTATTGGTTATTGATCGAAGAGGAGTCTCGATCATGTCTGCATAGTTCACGAACCGTAGGGTGACACACTTAAGGTTCGATGTTGTATAGTAGATATGGAATATGAGATGGAGACCGAATGTTATTCGGAGTCTCGGATGAGATCCAAGACATCACGAGGAGGTCCAGAATATTCCAGAGAATAAGATTCATATATGGGAAGTCATTTTCAGGGTTACCGGAAAAGTTCAGGATTTTTCGGTATTGTACCGGAGGTTCTAGAAGGTTCCATAGGGTACCATAGTAGGCCCCACTTATCCCGGACGACCAACATGGACCGGAGGGGTCGCATAGGCCCACATGGGCCAGGCACACCAGCCCCCCAAGGCCATGTGGCTGGATCAAGTGGATAAGATCAAATCCCTTGAAAATAGAGACTTGACTTGGGAGGGAAGTTCCCCCTTGTTTTGGCTGACCCTAGGGCTTGGAGGAGGGGACAAGGCAGCCCCCCACGCCTATATAAGAGGGAGGGAAGGGTTGGGGCGCAGCACACGATTCCTCCTCTCTCCCTCCTCCTTCTTCCTGCGCAGGCTTGGCGAAGCCCTGCAGGAATTTCTCCTCCACCTCCACCACCACGCCGTCGTGCTGCTGGGATTTCGAGGGGATCTACCACCTCCGCTGCCCGCTAGAACGGGGAGAGGAAGGACGCCATCGACACCGTACATGTGACCGAGTACGGAAGTGCTGCCGGATTGCAGCACTGGAAGGATAGTCTACATCAACCACGAGATCTGATCTCGTTAAGGCTTTGGATCTACGAGGGTTAGTTTCACATCTATCTCGTTGCTCCGATCTCATAGATTAGATCTTGTCTTTTCCATAGATTGGAACTTGGATTTATTAGTCTTTGCGACAGAATCTTTTGGTTTCCATGCATCGAATCCAACACTAATTGTATGATTATGTTTGGTCATTGGTTGAATTAGATTGATAAAGATACAAAGTCAGGAATCCGAGTAGGAACTTGTGCTTTAGTGTGGTCTTTAGGGAATTGCAGAAATGATATAATCTTTAACAAATAAAGTAATTGCTCATTTTCTACAGGTTATCTGTATGGCTACATTGGATCCACGAGTGTTCTTCTTCCCGTCGGAGGCGCAGTGGGCATATATAGATTATAGGTGCACCTTTCTGAAGATGGTTGCACAGGATATGTTCAACTAGGGTGCCTAGCGGCTTTCTAAACGTTTAGAAGATGCATAGGTAACTTGTTTTGATCTTTTTTCCATTGGTTGATTTTAATCGACCCTTTGTGATACATGAGACATAAACTCTGAAGCTTATGACTTCGTAATAAAACAAATTGTATGCATCGGTTGATGTAGAGACTTGAAAGATACCCATTTCAAAATAAGAAAATAAGCACTTGTGCTTGAAAAACTGATTCATTTTTATGAGTATCCGCCTAAGCACCTTCATTGCACATGGCTTAATCGAGGTAGGGTTAAAGACTGAGCAGCCTCACCGGCTTATATCAGCTCTCTTATCGGTCACGAATTTTGGAAGAGAAGATCACTCAAATGTACACCAATAATGTGTTTTTTTGGCATGCAGGAGGGCGATCAGGAGAGCAGTTACAAAATAACAGACTTTTGATTGCATTATAATCCTCAGGTCTAGATGCACGCATACTCTTAAGCAGCCTCGGGAAAACAAGCGATTTGGCCAACTCCAATCAGCCATTCCCCGCTCAACAAAAGGTAAAAGGAGGTGGCTCTGACGATGCAACCTTCATATGCTATCTCGGTGCCTAGACTTGCAAGACTTATAGGGAAGTCCCTCATCTCCCTCTCACCTTCCCCTAACTATCTACAATAATGGTTCATATTTGCTGCACACAATAAATATTTTTAAAATTTCCTACTGGAGTAGCTTATCTCATCGTTCCACACACCTTTCGTGTTATAATTTTTTTTCTGAGAATAAAAACAAATCAGTTATGAGTTACTTATGGATTAGATAATTGTATCCTCTCGCTATCACTATCTATCTCTCTTTTGTCTTCATGTATGACTCCAACCGTACTCTCTCTCTCTCAAGATGATCGTCTTTGTGCTCCAATATTTCGTTTCATGGTGGGGAAGAAGGTTTGCATAGACAAAGCGACTTTTTCGTTTGAGGAATTACAACAGGAGAGGCTCCTACTAATTTTAATACTAAATAAAAGAGGATATTTACAAAAAAATTACATATCATGTTTGGCCCATGACTGCCCTTGAAGAAAATCTGACTCTCAAAACTTCAATGAAATGATCAACTACTACTATGGTCCCATGCTTTACTCGAACCGTTAAAATGTCGAGATCAGGAGCTAATTTCCTCTTCCATATGTGGATCTCGGGATGATAACGTCAAAGGTTTTCTCTTGCGTTGTTTCCAAATATTCCAGACTACCAAAATGGCTATATTTATAAACAAGGGACAGGTCTAGGAATCAATAGCAGGTGTTATTCTCAAACTAAGGTCAAGGCTGAGATCCCACCGAATACCGAGCATATCCCAGCAGCTCTGACTCAGCTGACAACCAAAGAACAAATGCTCCCTAGTATCTCTCACTCCACGGCAAACCACACATGTATTATGAGACAATTCTGAGCAATGACCTTGTGTTTCATGGTGCATTTTGTCTTCCAAATCAAAGGCAAGCATGGAAAAGGAGTGACACCACCGAAGACAAAGTTGTAGAATTTCTGAATTTTATAATCGCCACTCCCCCAGGCATATGACCACTTGTTCGATGCGTGCGCATCTCTGTTCAGGCCCACGAGAACACTCCGCAGGGACCATAGCACCACACCAGCCCCTACCGATAATGGAATGTTGACATTTCCTTAAAAAATTAAATCCAACACCGAGCAGTCCTCATTTTAAATTAAAGATAAAAGATGTGGCAAGGAGTCTTGCAGTGATGTAGATCATGCCAGACATCTTTCCACAACAGCACAATGTCACTGATGCGTGCAGTTGACACACGTCCGTTGGGAACCCCAAGAGAAAGGTGTGATGCGTACAGTAGCAAGTTTTCCCTCAGTAAGAAACCAAGGTTATCGAACCAGTAGGAGTCAAGGAACACGTGAAGGTTGTTGGTGACGGAGTGTAGTGCGACGCAACACCAGGGATTCCGGCGCCAACGTGGAACCTGCACAACACAATCAAAGTACTTTGCCCCAACGTAACAGTGAGGTTGTCAATCTCACCGGCTTGCTGTAAACAAAGGATTAACCGTATAGTGTGGAAGATGATGTTTGTTTGCGAAGAACAGTAAAGAACAAGTATTGCAGTAGATTGTATTTCAGATGTAAAGAATGGACCGGGGTCCACAGTTCACTAGTGGTGTCTCTCCCATAAGATAAATAGCATGTTGGGTGAACAAATTACAGTTGTGCAATTCACAAATAAAGAAGGCATAACAATGCACATACATATATCACGATGAGTACTATGAGATTTAATCAGGGCATTACGACAAAGTACATAGACCGCTATCCAGCATGCATCTATGCCTAAAAAGTCCACCTTCAGGTTATCATCCGAACCCCTTCCAGTATTAAGTTGCAAACAACGAGACAATTGCATTAAGTATGGTGCGTAATGTAATCAACACAAATATCCTTAGACAAAGCATTGATGTTTTATCCCTAGTGGCAACAAAGCACATCCACAACCTTAGAACTTTATGTCACTGTCCTGCATTCAATGGAGGCATGAACCCACTATCGAGCATAAATACTCCCTCTTGGAGTTACAAGTATCAACTTGGCCAGAGCCTCTACTAGCAACGGAGAGCATGCAAGAACATAAACAACACATATGATAGATTGATAATCAACTTGACATAGTATTCCATATTCATCGGATCCCAACAAACACAACATGTAGCATTACAAATAGATGATCTTGATCATGATAGGCAGCTCACAAGATCTAACATGATAGAACAATGAGGAGAAGACAACCATCTAGCTACTGCTATGGACCCATAGTCCAGGGGTGAACTACTCACATATCGATCCGGAGGGGATCATGGCGATGAAGAGCCCTCCGGGAGATGATTCCCCTCTCCGGCAGGGTGCCGGAGGCGATCTCCTGAATCCCCCGAGATGGGATTGGCGGCGGCTGCGTCTCTGGAAGGTTTTCCGTATCGTGGCTCTCGGTACAGGGGGTTTCGCGACGAAGGCTATAAGTAGGCGGAAGGGCAGCGTCGGAGGGCTGACGAGGGCCCCACCCCATAGGGCGGCGCGGCCCCCCCTTAGGCCGCGCGGCCCTATGGTGGCGGCGCCTCGTGGCCCCACTTCGTATCCTCTCCGGTCTTCTGGAAGCTTCGTGGAAAAATAAGACCCTGGGCGTTGATTTCGTCCAATTCCGAGAATATTTCCTTTGTAGGATTTCTGAAACCAAAAACAGCAAAAAACAACAGAATCGGCTCTTCGGCATCTCGTCAATAGGTTAGTGCCGGAAAATGCATAATAATGACATAAAGTGTGTATAAAACATGTGAGTATCATCATAAAAGTAGCATGGAACATAAGAAATTATGGATACATTTGAGACGTATCAGTCACCCATGTTTACTATTCACTAGGTGATCCCTCGGTCGATATCAAATAGTCTAAAGACGTCATGGCAGCAGAAGGAATGAAGTTTTGATAATATTTCTCCCGGATAATCATTACCCAAGGGTTGTCATGCTGATGAATTAACTTGTGTCTAAATTTCAAAAGTAGACCCTTGTTCCGAACTTTGAGGTCAATGATACATAGTCCACCATTTTTCTTCTGCTGACAAACAAGATCCCAAGCATCCAAGGATTAAGTCTTCTCCTCTGTATCATCAGACTTTCTCTAAAGATAGTGTTGACGTGCTCCGTCAATGAATTCTATGTTATTCAATGGAATCTTCAGAACACAAAGGGCATAGATAATGAGAGGGGATAATACCGAGTTAAAAAGGTCACTCTACCTCCACAGGTTAACCAAATGGTAGTACTAGTCAACCTTCTCTCTACGGCGTCCTCAAGGGGCATGAGCTCAGCTATGGAGTCCTAGATAGGTGAATGACATGATACCAAGTTGGTAGCCCATGATTTGAGGTAGTTTAGCAACTCTTTCACTTGTCAAATCGATAGGGATCGAATGTGATTTGTGAAAGTTTAAGCAAAAGCCTCCAGAATGCAATGAAAATTAGTATGTTGTGTGTCATCGCTGGAATATTAAGATAGTGTTATCAGTGTACC
This sequence comes from Lolium rigidum, assembly GCF_022539505.1. Lineage (NCBI taxonomy): Eukaryota > Viridiplantae > Streptophyta > Magnoliopsida > Poales > Poaceae > Lolium > Lolium rigidum. The sequence goes on along the minus strand of NC_061510.1, from coordinate 357,410,708 downwards.
GAACTACAAGACAATCCTTAGATTGAGGTTTTTCAGTGGGCTAAGCAAGGAGGGCTTCAGCCAAAGCAGAGTTAATTATGACCTGCAATAATTCAGCGGCAACAAATAAGAGACGGGAGAGGGGTCGCCTTGCCTAACTCCTCTCGTACATTTAACCTCCTTGCTAAGAGCAACATTAACAAGGATTGAGGAGGAGCCAGATTCTAGAATCAACTTCATCATATTAATCCACTTTTCATCAAACCACATATGGTGTAGGACTTGGAGAATGGTGGAATGCTCAATAGTATCAATTGCTTCCTTCAAAATCTAGTTTCAAAACAATATATGATCTCCCTATCAGAGGCCCTGAACTAATGGAGATACACAAAAGACCATGCTAAGCAATCCTCAATGTTTCTTCCTTCGATGAAGCCATATTGGTTTCTATGAACAACCTTTAATATCCATTTTTGTAACCTCTCAGCAAGGATTTTAGTCATCACCTTGAGCACACAAAACAAACAAAAAAGAAATGGGATTGTAATCATTTCCTATCTCAGGGAGCTAGCTTTTTAGGGACAAAGGTAGAATTAGTCAGACATTGCATGATAATGGTGCCATCCCATAAATCAGCATACAACTTGTAGAAGTCAAAAGCAATGATATCACAACAAACTTTCGAGGACATACTATTGAAGCCATCAGGTCATGTTGCTTTATTAGCTGGGATCATCTTGATAACCTTGTCAATCTCCTCTTCAGAGAAGGGAACAAATAAGGCCTCTAGTCTATCAACCCTTTGGAACAACTCATCCATATTAAAAAAATGGGCTTATGAGTAACTCCTATTCTGCTTTTAAAGGCGGAGAGGAAAGTTGCAGGCTATTCATCATGACTGTCCACCGACCTACCATCAGTCAATGTCACAGAGAGAATTGCATTATGCCTATATCGCCCACTTTCTGTAGCATGGACGTATTTGGTATTCTCATCCCCTAGCGCGCATCGGCGGGTGCATCTTTTCTGCCAATATTTATTTTGGTAATCAAGCAACCTATTAAGATGTGTTTTCAAAATAATTCTGAAATTCGATTCATGTAAGAACAAGGGCCTCTTATCCTCCAAATTAACTAGCTTCGATAATACATGATTGCACTTCTCAATTAAAAGTTTCGCAGTCTAGAAATATACCTGCGAAATTTCTTAATTTACCTTCCCAAATTATTTAATTTGTCCCATAGGATAGTAGCAGTGTTTATAGCTCTTATTTGAGTGTTACAAACCCTCTTAACTGTTTCCATGAAATCAAGATGTAAAGGCTAATATTTTTCAAACCGATAGAGCTTGATTTTAAGGATGAAATTTCAATCAATACCAAGCAAGGAACATGATCAAAGACAGGCTTTGAGAAAGGATTTACCATTGTGTTTGGGATAACAATTGTCTACTCAATAGTAGTGAAGAACTAATCGAGTTGCTCCAAAACAGGTGCTTCCTGCATATTACTCGAAGTGAAGTGACGACCTTTCAATGACAATTCAAATGATGCCCGCCCACTGATCATCAAATTATATAACATCATATCATTGTGATTACCACCAGAATTATTTCTATTCTAAGTCGACCTCACGAAGGTAAATTCACCCAATAAAATCCGTAACCTGTCATATGGAATTTCTAGGTTTTTAAATCAGTCAATGAAGAGCTTTCTTTCGGGGCCACTACATGGACCATAAATATTTGAAAGGCACCAGGATTTTTTCATATGTACTGAAGAAAATTTAACCACCATAGCAAACCTTTCTTTGTGATTAAACTGCCCAGAAAACATTGAGTTGTTCCTTACGATGGTAATATCTTCATGATGCTCCAACAAAGGGAACAAAGTCATACTTGTTAAATCTGCGAGGTAGGCGATTCTATTTTCGTGAATGATTTCACCTTTGGATAAAAAATAGATATCCAATTTCTTTTTCTAGTTTAAAGCACCCCGGGATCAATTCTGCAAACTTCAGTGCACACAATCGAGCTTTTCTAAATTCCTTCCAGGGGTAGTTTTTATCGTCTTGTTCCACTGAACTTTAATGTTAGATATATTTTGAGAATTATGGGCAAAATTGTTTTGATCATGGATCCAAACACAAAAAAAACCAAGGAAATCAAACACGACGCTCATTTCGGGCCTAGTGCAATATAATCAACCAAACATGGGTCTCTGTCTCTTGGTCTTGTCTCCCATGGGTATGTCCCTCGAGGGGTAAGATGCATTTTTTTTCGAGAAAACGCAAAGGACCTTTGCGCTTCATTTCATTGAAAAGATAGAATAACGTTTACAACCTCCGAGGAGGTGGGATACATTGTTTGGTACAAAAAGATCAGTGCACATCCCAGGTGGATGGCAGAACTACTCGTAGTCCCTTTGCCCCAGCCTTTTCCCATGAAAAGATCTCCTCTTTGATGTTGGAGAGCAGGAGTGGGACGGATGGCTGGGCACCCTCAAAAACACACGAGTTCCTGTGCTTCCATGTCATCCAGGGGATAAGAAGAGTAGCAGAAGCGAGGCCCTTGCGAAGCGGCTTGGGAGTGTCCAGTTTGGCTTGGTGCCACCAATCCAGGATGGTGGGTTCGCTGTCAGAGGCTGCAGCCGTCATTCTTAACCATGCTAGGATCTCATGCCATACCTGCCTAGCAAAGGGGCATTCCAGCATGAGATGGTGCATAGATTCCGGTGCCTGGTCATAGAGCAAACATCTGGGATGGTGAGGAAGTCCATGTCTAGCAAGGCGCTCGGCGGTCCAGCACCTGTCTTGGTTAGCCAGCCAATGGAAGAACTTCACTTTCGGCGGCGCCCATGTTCTCTGCGATGAGCTTCCAGGAGTAACAAGTTGTTGATCCATGGAAGGTGGCTAGGTAGCATGAGCTAGCAGTGTAGGTTCCAGAAGCTGTCCATTTCCAAAGCAGCCTGTCAGAGGTGTTGCTGAGCGTGGTGGCATGGACCAGGTGCCATAGCTGGAGGTATTGTCCGATCTCATGAACTCCAAGGACACCTTGAATGTCCCTGGCCCAACTGTTCCCATGAAGCCCCTCTGCCACAGTCCTGATTTTGCGCCGTCTTCTAGGGATGCAGTTGTACAACAGAGGTGCGATCTCTTTGACTGCCCTACCATTGACCCAATGATCCTCCCAGAATAATGCCCTTTGTCCATTGCCAATGCACATTTTTGTGGAGGCAGAGAAAAGAGCTTGCTCCACGCCCGAGAACTGTAGTTCGAGGCCGCTCCAAGCACGGTTGTCATCGGTGCGGGAAAGCCATAGCCATCGCAGCCGCAGGGAGAGGCCGGCACGCTCAATGTCTTGGACACCCAGGCCACCATAGGCAATGGGCCGGCACACGCGGCTCCAATTGACGTGGCAGGGGCCACCGTTGGCAGCGGCACGACCGGCCCACAGGAAACCGCGTTTTATCTTCTCTATCATCTTGAGGGATTTCTTTGGCGGCGCATAGACTAGTAGCTGGTGTATGGGCATTGCGCATAGCACGGATTTGACCATGGCCAAACGGCCTGCCTTGTTCATAAGCCCTGCTTTCCAAACCGGTAGACGGCCAGCGATACTGTCAACGATCGGCTGTAGTTGGGCAGCAGTGGGTCGCCGGATAGTTAGTGGGATGCCGAGGTAGGTGATGGGGAAATTTTCCAATGGGCAGCCCAGCTGTTCCGTGATCAGCGCGGTGTCTTCCGGGCTACATCGCAATGGCGTGGCCGAGCTCTTGGTGAAGTTGACTCGGAGGCCAGAAGAGTTGCCAAACAAGCTGAGGATCTCCCTGACAGCCGCGGTGTCGCTAGCTGATGGGTGGCAAAAGACCACGACGTCGTCGGCATATAAGGAGATGGGCGGTATCAGCCTCCGGGGGTGCAACCTTTGCATGATTCCCAACTCGGCAGCTCGCTTGAAGAGTCTGCTCAGGATATCGATGGCAAGCACAAATAGCTGGGGCGATAGGGGATCTCCCTGGCACAAGCCTCGCTGGTGCCAAATCGGCGGCCCTGGCTCACCGTTCAGGAGAATGCGGGTGCTTGCCGATGATAGGAGTATGGCCAGCCACTCAAGAAATCTATCTCCAAACCCATATTGCTTCATGATCTCAAAGAGGAAGGACCACGAGAGGGAGTCAAATGCCTTTGCCATGTCAAGCTTGAGTAGGATTCTTGGCGCACCCAACTTGTGCAAAAGCCTCGCAGATTGTTGATACGTCTCAAATGTATCTATAATTTCTTATGTTCCATGCAAGTTTTATGACAATACTCACATGTTTTATACACACTTTACATCATTTATATCCATTTTCCGGCACTAACCTATTAACGAGATGCTGAAGCGCCAGTTCCTGTTTTGTGTTGTTTTTGGTTTTAGAAATCCTACACAGGAAATATTCTCGGAATTGGACGAAACGAACGCCCAGGGTCTTATTTTTCCACGGAGCTTCCAGAAGACCGAAGGAGATACGAAGTGGGGCCACGAGGTGGCGACACCATAGGGCGGCGCAGCCAGCATGGGGCCCGCGCCGGCCTATGGTGTGGGGCCCCCGTGCCTCCACCGACTCTGCCCTTCCGCCTACTTAAACTCTCCGTCGCGAAAACCCTATTACCGAGAGCCACGATACGGAAAAAGTTCTAGAGACGCCGCCGCCGCCAATCCCATCTCGGGGATTCAGGAGATCGCCTCCGGCACCCTGCCGGAGAGGGGAATCATCACCGGAGGGCTCTATATCACCATGCCCGCCTCCGGACTGATGCGTGAGTAGTTCATCCTTGGACTATGGGTCCATAGCAGTAGCTAGATGGTTGTCTTCTCCTCATTGTGCTATCATGTTAGATCTTGTGAGCTGCCTATCATGATCAAGATCATCTATTTGTAATGCTACATGTTGTGTTTGTTGGGATCCGATGAATATTGAATACTATGTCAAGTTGATTATCAATCTATCATATATGTGTTGTTTATGTTCTTGCATGCTCTCCGTTGCTAGTAGAGGCTCCGGCCAAGTTGATACTTGTGACTCCAAGAGGGAGTATTTATGCTCGATAGTGGGTTCATGCCTCCATTGAATCTGGGACAGGTGACATAAAGTTCTAAGGTTGTGGATGTGCTATTGCCACTAGGGATAAAACATCAATGCTTTGTCTAAGGATATTTGTGTTGATTACATTACGCACCATACTTAATGCAATTGTCTGTTGTTTGCAACTTAATACTGGAAGGGGTGCGGATGGTAACCCGAAGGTGGACTTTTTAGGCATAGATGCATGCTGGATAGCGGTCTATGTACTTTGTCGTAATGCCCTGATTAAATCTCCTAGTAGTCATCATGATATGTATGTGCATTGTTATGCCCTCTCTATTTGTCAATTGTCCAACTGTAATTTGTTCACCCAACATGCTATTTCTTATTGGAGAGACACCACTAGTGAACTGTTGACCCCGGTCCATTCTTTTACATCTGAAATACAATCAACTGCAATCTCTGTTCTCTGTTGTTTTCTACAAGCAAACATCATTCTCCACACCATACGTTTAATCCTTTGTTTTCAGCAAGCCGGTGAGATTGACAACCTCACTGTTAAGTTGGGGCAAAGTATTGTGATTGTGTTGTGCAGGTTCCACGTTGGTGCCGGAATCCCTGGTGTTGCGCCGCACTACACTCCTTCACCAACAACCTTCACGTGGCCTTCATCTCCTACTGGTTCGATAACCTTGGTTTCTTACTGAGGGAAACTTGCTGCTGTACGCATCACACCTTCCTCTTGGGGTTTGATGACCCACAAGTATAGGGGGTGTATCGTAGTACTTTCGATAAATAAGAGTGTCGAACCCAACGAGGAGCAGAAGGTGTTGACAAGCAGTTTCGATGAAGGATTCACCGTAAATGCTCACGGACAAGTATTCAGGGGGTTTTGATATAGCGGATAAATAAAGTACAAGT